>NC_051154.1:127689424-127989424 GCF_013339745.2 Dermacentor silvarum | reverse complement strand
GGGGAAGCGTAGGAGAGGAGAATGACGGGGAGGGGACGCGCATGCGCTGTGGGGATGATGGACGCCGCGGGAGGGACGGACAAAGCCCCCGCCATAAGCTGCTTCGCTCAACCTGCTTGAGTGAAGTCGTCAGACCTAGACTCCCGGGAAACCCAGCCCAGCAATCACATCCACCTCAACAAGATCGGCTCACCGGCATTCTTCGGGAAAGCTCTGCGCTCAACAAGATCGGCTCACCGGCATTCTTCGGGAAAGCTCTGCGCGCCGACTTCACGGTTTATGAACTTGCTGCGGCGGCCCGGCCATGCGGATGACATCGTTTCTTTTCTTTTGAACTTTGTTTTATTGAACTACTGTCAAGTGTATTCTTGTATATTTGATCCGCACCCTGTTTCACTTTTATATCCACTGTTTATATTTAGTTGTCGTCACTGTCATATTTCACTGTCATATTTCTTTGTCGTCATCATTGAGCTATATTAAGTTGTGTTAGTTTTCTTGCGTCATTTTTTATTATTTGATTTTAGTAATCAGTCGATAAAGTCAGTCGATAAATATCTTTTGTTGTTTACTCCCGACTCTGACCCTTTCACTGTGTTCGCTCGAGTACGGAACGACCAACCGGCGGCGACTTCGCGCCGACGACAAACGGGTGACAAGCCGTGACGCAAACGCGCACACACACACACACACACACACACACACACACACACACACACACACACACACACACACACACACACACACACACACACACACACGCACACACACGCACACACTGTAGGCCGAAGCAACAAACTTCTCACAAACGCCTCAGCACAAATCTGGCTTTGGCACAAATTCTGTGTAAATATTTCTAGTAGAGGTTCCCGGGTAGCGTGAACAGATTTTGCCCAGCTATCAATTCTGCGGAACCTTACATGATTTAGTGCTTCCAAGCAAGGTGACTAACACGTGGACACGCTCAGAAACATGGAGTGCAGAATGTGGAAGACGTCACATAGTGCACTGGGTCTGCAGTGCGGCGGCTGCGCCAAGGCGAACAAGCACCGTCGTGGGAGCGTGCGGTAGTGCACTTTCATCATGAACGGAGCACCACGTCACCGCAGCTGTTTCCTTTTATGCATTTTATTTTATTCTCATAAGACTGTCGGCAACCGCCAGGGCATGCAGGGACCGGCGCTATAGCTCTGTCCGGTGGCACGGTGGTGCCGTAATTTTGATTTCCAGTGGGAGGTGCACGGATATTTCAACCCTATTCTCTATTCAACCATGAACGCAACGCTCGAGTGAGCTTGCGCATGAGCTTGCACTGATTCAGTGTAATTCAATTATTCAGAACTCCGCGTCTCTTGATCCCTTCGGCCGGCATAATATAATGATTCATTTCGCTTTAGTTTCCGTTCCTATCATCCACCACTCACGATACACGAAGTGCGAAAAGAAACAGAATAGGAATACGATCGTTACATTATTCCTGTTCTCGGGCCATATCTTGTAACAATTCTTTTTATTTCTAATTCTTTTTTCCCTTGTTTATTGGCACGCACGAAGCCCCGCCTCTGCTATCGCCGGGATCAGCCACTCGGCGGGACGGAGGAGAGAGAGAGAAATAAACATTTATTTTCTGAAACAGTAATACGAGTCAGGTGGGAGGATTCGTTATTCCAGGAACTCTCTGGCTTGGGCTGCCTCTTTGGCCCGGGCGACAAGACAGCGTTGGTCGTCCAGGTCGTCAGAGGAAAGCTTCGCCTCCCACGTTTCAGAGGTGGTATAGATGTGCTCTGAGTTGGGGTGTTCTTCTTCAGCCTCTATGGGGCGTCCTTCTTTGGAGTCGTCTTGCTGAACTTGTGAGCTGGGGTCTGTGGATGTGTGACGCATTGGGCAATCCTGGACCATGTGTTGCAGGGTGTCTGGGAAGTCCCAGTGGGTGCATGTGTACGAGTAGTGCGTAGGATTATAGTCCGTGCATAATTATTCCGTGTACATAGGTGTTTGTCTGTAAGGACAGATAATAAGAAAATAATAGAACCTGTGGAAAATAATCGTTACCGAATAGGTACCTAGGATTCTAACCTCTTACTCTGTTTCCCGAAACTTGAACCAAACATTAAAAATAGAGTGGTACATGTTAGATGAACGAGACCAACGGCATGTGACACACTACTTTTTAAAGTGCGACTAATTAGCTAATTAGCAACGTTTCACCCTTTCAGTGTCAGTATTTTTTCTCGGGTATTGTAAAACAAACGCAACAGTTTATTTTCGGTTATACATAACGGGAAAATGACGCGGATAAGGGCAAATTCAGTCCTACCTAGTTTAGTTCTGACGCGCACGCTTCCATGATAGCGCCGCAGTGTCAGGGTCAAGAAAAAAAAACAAAAGAAGAAAAAAAGAAAACATTTAAAAGGAGTTGTCAATAAATTATAACCATCATCATCGGTAGCCTTGCGCTACGGCGCGAATATTTGAACGAGAAATCGTTCCGATTTCCGAACGAGAAATCGTTCCGAAGTCCGAGAGCCACCCCTTCCATCACCGGATGCACGCTCCGCTCGGCGCAGCCACGCCCACGAAGGGGCGCGTTCTGCAACGCGCCAACGAAAATCCAGAGTGAGCAAATCTAGAGAAAGGAGAAGCTATGGATCTAAAGATATACAACAGATATGGCGGAACTGCCTCGGTACTCGCCAACTTCGTGTTTCTGCGCACATCCGACTGGAGAGAATGGAGAACGTACCGGTACGTCAGTGACAATGAAAGCTTGAATTAAGCAATTTTTTTTAAATATTCCTTTTAGGGCATAAGTCGTATTCGAAAAGTATATTAACTTGTTTCCATGGCGTTATCCTTTATGTGTGTTTTTTTTCTTTGCTGGTGAAGACCGCGATATATGAAAAAAGTGACGTCACTTTTGAATGGCAGTGCTCTCAATCCTGTTTTCTAAGAACGAAGCTCGCACGCCCATCGCGCAAGAGACCAAGCGATTGACCATGGCATCTAGTATAAGTCAGTACCTTTGTTGTGAAGATCAAAATCTGTGATGGACCTAAGAGACTGGCCAACGCTAAACACGTATGCAAACGCATTTGTCAGATTTCGACGGGCAATCGATCGAGTTTCATTCCTTGGGAAAAAAACAATTCACCGGGGCTTTCCGTGCTAAAACCACGATATGATTAAGGCGAACGCTGTAGTGTACGCTCCGCATTAATTTTGACCACCGGGGTTTCTTTAACGCGCACCCAATGCACAGTACACTGGCTGTTTTGCGTTTCGCCATCTTTGAAATGTGGCAGCCGCGGCCGGGATTTTATACCGCACCCTTGGGCTTGACAGCGCAACGCCAAAGCCACTACGACACCACGGCGCGTGTTTTTTGGAAATACGATTTAAAGCGCTGCAGTCCAGACGAGCAAGAGAGTAGCGACGTCATTTTTTTATTTTTTTCAAATTTCACGGGCTTTCTTCATAGTGTGGAAAAAAGAAGAGAACCAGGTAAAAGATTACTTTACGTAAACAAGTTTATTTCGCGTTCCTAGTCATGGCTACCTGGACTGAGGAGGCCACCTACCCTTGGGCTCAAGAAGCCTGGTCTAGCAATAAAGTTTATTTCTCTCTCTTACCACGCTTAACAACTTTTGAAGTGCGCCATATGCCAAAGAAATATTTCATTTTTTTAATTATCCGCAACCTATTTAGCTCACTAGTCACAATTCAAAATATAGTCTGAATAACTCCAGACGACTGCGAACAATATGCCGTTGGCCTCATTAATCCAAGCTTTACCACTCTATATTTAAAATGTATTTTACTGTATATAAATATATTTTACTGTAATATATATATATATATATATATATATATTTAAATATATTTTACCATATTTTACTGCGTATTTAAAATACGCAGTAAAATATGGACGCAGCATGAAATCAGTGAGAAGAAAACTAGGCATAGGACAAGGCAAAATTTATGCCCTGAAAGATAAGCAGGGTAATATCATCAGCAATTTCGATGGCATAGTAAAAGCAACGGAAGAATTCTATACTGACTGACTTGTACATTTCCCAGAGCAGTCAAGCTACTTTCATTCGAAGTAGTGATGAACAGGATACAGAGGCCCCTTCCATAATTAGCGATGAAGTTAGAAGTGCCTTGCAAGACATGACCAGGGGAAAAGCTGCTGGAGAAGATGTAATAACATTCGATTTAATCAAATATGGATGAGTTAACATGCTTGAAAAGCTTGCTGCCCTTTATACGCAATGCCTCACGACTTCAAGTGTACGAGAGAGCTGGAAGAACGCCAACACTATAATAATCCATAAGAAGGGAGACGTTAAAGAATCGAAGAATTATAGACCCATTAACTTGCTTTCAGTATTGTATGAAATATTCACCAAGATAATTTCCAACAGGATCAGGGCAGCACTTGACTTCATTCAACCAAGAGAACAGGGCTGGCTTCAGGAAGGGATATTCTACAATGGATCATATCCATGTCATCAATCAGGTAATCGAGAAATCTGCGGAGTTCAATCAAGCTCCCTATATGGCTTTCACAGATTATGAAAAAGCATTTGATTCAGTAGAGATACCAGCAGTCACACAGGCATTGCGTAATCAATGAGTGCAGGAGGCCTACGTGAATATCTTGGCAAATATCTAGAAGGATTCCACAGGTACCTTGGTTCTCCACAAGAAAAGTAGAAGGTTACCTATCAAGAAATGGGTCAGGCAAAGAGACACAATCTCTCCAATGATGTGACTCTCCAATGACTCTCCAATCTCTCCACTGCATGCTTAGAATAAGTATTCAAGCTCTTGGACTGGGAAAGCTCAGGAGTTAGGATCAACGGCGAATATCTCAGCAACCTTTGAATTGCAGATGACATTGTCCTATTCAGCAACAATGGGGACCAATTACAGCAAATTATTGAGGACCTTAACCGAGAAAGTGTAAGAGTGGCGTTGAAGATTAATATGCAGAAGACAAATGTAATGTTCAATAGCCTGACAAAGGGAACAGGAATTCAGGATCGCCAGTCAGCCTCTACAGTCTGTAAATGAGTACGTTTATCTAGGTCAATTACTCACAGGGGACCCTGATTATGAGAAGGAAATTTCCAGAAGAATAAAATTTGGTTCGAGTGCTTAGGGCAGGCATTACCAAATCATGACTGGGAGCTTACCACTGTCGTTGAAAAGAAAAGTGTACAATCATTGCATTCTACCGGTGCTAACATATGGGGCAGAAACTTGGAGGTTAACAAAGAAGCTCGAGAACAAGGACCACACAGAGAGCGATGGAACAAAATATGTTAGGTCTAACTTCAAGAGACAGGAAGAGAGCGGTGTGGATGAGAGAGCAAACGGTGATAGCCGATATTCTAGTTGACATTAAGAGGGAAAAAATGGAGCTGGGCAGGCCATGTAATGTGTGGGATGGATAACCGGTGGACTATTATAGTTACAGAATGGATACCAAGAGAAGGGAAGCGCAGTCGAGGACGGCAGAAAACTAGGTGGGGTGATGAAGTTAGCAACTTTGCCGACGCAAGTTGGAATCAGCTAGCGCAAGACAAGGGTAATTGGAAATCGCAGGGAGAGTCCTTCGTCCTGCAGTGGACATAAGTATAGGTTGATGAGGATGATGATTTAAAGTTTGGTTCAAATTACGTGTAACCCGCCGCTGTAACGCAGTGGCGATAACGTTGCGCTGCGGAGCTCGAGATCGCATGTTCAATCCCGACCGTAGCAGCCGCATTCCGATGGGGGTAGAATGCAAAAAACATCCATGCATCGTGCGTTGGGTGCACGTTAAAAAGCCCCAGGGGGTCAAAGTTAATCTGGAGCCCCACTACGAGGTGCCTCATAATGAGATCGTTGTCTATGCACGTAAAGCCCCAAAATGTAATTTAAATAAGTTTCATTGAACACCCCGTATACTGTGTGTGGTCCTTCGACTTTGCACGGCTGCAGCGGCTGAAAATTGAACCCGCGATCTTGCGCTGGGCCGCCATGGCGAGTGTGCCGGTGCGCTTGCTCACTATCTAGGAGGTGCGCTTAGAACCAAAAATCTAGTTCTGCATGGTGACTGTCCTTGTGTTGCCCAATCTACTCAGTGGTTAGCGTTTTTTGTGCTGCCTGCGTCCAAGTGTAGTAGTTGCGACGTCTTGAAGAACCAGACAGCAACTAAAAGGCGTCGTGTAAAGGAAACTGATCAAATTTCACTGTTTGTCCTTAGTGTAAAGGCTGTACAAACCCGACGGCTTCGCCCTGCGCGTTCATCAAGACTACAGAACTCATGTCCTTTTTTACATTACCGCACTTACAAATTTCACATATCTTACATGCTTTGCATTTTACATAATTTACTCAATTTGCGTTCTGGTGACATTTACGGCGTGTTCCTTTTTACTTCTGGATTCTATATGACGAGTTCATTATCACCTCATATTTATGTTATACCCGTTCATCGTGGGAATGCTCTACCTCGGTCACGTGCCACGTGCACCCGCCTTGCGTCAGTATGTCCCTTGCCAGCTTCTATGGGCACATGGTTGCTCCGGTATAGAGCTCGAACGGTCGAAGGACCCGTTTTGTGGCTTGGAGTTAAAGCAATAGGGGTGAATAGCATCTGTAATTGTTGAGTGTGAGTATCAATAAGGGTGAGTAGAATAGCATCTTGTTACTGCAGAATTAAAATCATCATGTACTGAAAACGTAACCCTTTGCTTGAAACTTTGTGCCTGCAACCACTTTCGAGAAATGCGGACTCAAAATGTCCTATGAAATGCGTTGAATGTGGCAGTTTTTAGCTGTATATGGCTAGGCGAAACGAAAAACCGTTCGTCCCATGTGTCTCTGAACGTCTCCATTGGCTGCACCGTCAGATACGTCGTTCTCTACGTCGCACCCAAGCACGCGCGCCATTGGCAGCGCCGTTAGTGACGTTGTTCTCTGCGTCGTACCTGCTCTGCCCGCAACGCCGCCTCCTCGGCTCGCCGTTGTCGCATGCGGTCGATATATCGAGTTAGCTCGGCGTCGTGGTTAGCAGCATCCGCCCGCCATTGGCGCTTGCGTTCCACTAGAAACACAAACATGCAACCAATAATTGAGAAACTCTTCAATACAGCGTCGGGATTAACCCACTGCTAAACACTGTGGCTGCACGTTTCAGCTTCGCTGGTTAACCATCTGTACGGAGTGCTTGGGCGGTGTTTTTTTTTTCCTTGCGATGTATCATGGTTGTTGTTTTTTCTTCTCTCTTTCCTTCCCTTCTTTGTCTCTTTCCATGCTATATTTCTAAGCTTTCCTTCCTGAAGAGTTCAGGCAAGTGTTGTGCCCCTCCGAGTGCCAGTTGACATGCCTCGCGCCTTCCTTTTTTTCCCCCTTTGTGTCTATTTGTATATGTACATATTTTCAAACCAAACAATAATGAACAATTTCCGCAATATGACTCTCCAATGTGGGAAAATACAGTAGAGAAAAGAATATACTCCTAAAGTAATTAGTTAAACGTTTATTGGCAAATTTTTAAATGAATGATTGTAACGGTGAATGTCGCGTAAATTCTGGGTAGGTATTATGCAGCGATTCCTTTCACTCGATTGCAGTCCTTGATCATCCACCACCGTTGACGACCTACCGATACGAGTGATAAAATAGGCGGAACACCATTCTTACGATTGACCATGTACGCAAAGGAACAGAACTGGAATAGAATCGATACATTATCCCGTCTTCATCTATGTCAGCAAAAATAATAATTTTGTTTTGACACTTCAATTTTTGAATAATTTGAGGCAGTCGTCGCAGAAGCACGCTGTATTAGCGTGTTCAAAAGCCAACGAGCTGCTTTGGGCCCTCACCGGGGCGGTTTCGACGACTACACGTCAAGCTCTGATAAAGTGAACGGAAGTTCGCCTGATTAATTTCCGGTGCTGCGTGTTGCTTCTTCGCCGCCACTCTTCTCAGACCATCGATTGGTCACACACGATTATCTATGTTATCGCTTGCGTCATCGAGGGTATTGTGAGTAATTATCATTGGGCCGTCTGGTGGCGGAAGCGGGCAGATTCAACTCTTACGTCTAAGAATGTCATCAGCATAGTTTCATACTCTCGATAGTCATCGGAAGCATCAGTATGTACGTCACCGGTTATATAATTAGCTCAGCCTTCGCGTCCCCACAGCGCAAACCACCTCAATTTCAATGATCCAGCAGTGTTATCCCTATCTGGAGCCGAAATTTACATTCTTCCTGCTCGTCTCCTTCAACAAAATGAAGAGCGAAAACACGTTTCCTTTTGCGTCACGGAAGTGGAGCAAAACTGAATAAAATGAGCCGGTATGAAGTCTATACCTACACTGCTGGGAGCGATCCGTCTTTTTATGAGATATCGTGCTGAACGCATTTCGGCGAAAAGGCCGTAATCCATTGGTAGTTCGCGGAAGCGACGCAAACCGCTCCACTAACTAAGAATGATAGCCCCCAAACTATTGCGTAAGGCAGCCCAGTTCGGCTCTTCAGTCCTCTGTAGCTTCTCCCGCGTAGCCCGCCATCATACAACCGCGCAGCGACGCTACAGGGCAACCGCGTTTCGGAGATGCGCGATTAAGCCCGTGCTAAGGCGCTCACGCGCGCTGCCGGTGGCCAGGGGGACGAGAGATCGTTCACGAGGTGGTGTGAGCTTAGCGGGCGAGTTTTCCGTGAGAAGTTGGATTACGATTCGTAGGCTTTGTTCGCGCTTTTCCTTGTTTTCGACACACTTTCGAGGGCGACGTTCGAAAGACCACGCCGATACTCCACAAAGCCAACGTCCGTCTCCATTCGGACTTTCAAAACGAATCCCTCAGTCAGGCAGTTAGAGTGCGCCGCTAGCAACAATTTTCCGAGAATAAAAAGCACATTGCCATTTTTGAGTGCATGTGCTTTTTCTGCGATGGGAGAGGATGATTTAGGCGCTCGTGGAGCTATTCAAAGTTGTTCATTCAGGTACAGCTATCGAAGAGACATCGAATAATCGCATAGAGCGGTAATATACGCAAAGCTAGTAGCGCATGAAAAAAAAACGGAAAAAAAGACAGAAAAAAACATGGAGAGAGCAACGAAGGATGAGACAGAGAAAAATAAATGAAAAAAAAAACTCTTTCAATGCACATGCCGAAATAAATGCGAAGCGAAGCTATCGTGAAGCAGTTTATTACATGCTATAAAACTAAATGCGATGGGTGCAATTGTCTTCATTTTCATCGTATATGCAGCATGTAATTTAATGTTATGTGTATTTTTATGCACTACGCGCCGTTCACAAGCTATGCCGAAATTCAAACAGCAGTTCACACGGGTGCACACTGTGTGACGTCGACACATCCATGTCACCAGGACCAAGGCAATGTTTGATGTTTCTCCAGGGAAGAATGGTGACCAAAGTTGTAAGCAGAGAGAAGTGCGACACATATTTAACTACATTTAAGCATTCTGTGTCCCTTGTTTTACCGTGGCACATACCCATTCAAGGAGATCGGCCAAGAATGGACACACACCCACTAACACATATACCCCGTGGCCCAAGTATGAGGTAGACCAAATATCAGAAATTTAGGATACTTAAAGAAGCCGTTCAATGTTATGCGCAACTATAAGAGGTTCGTGTCATTTAGAGATACCTATGAGCCGACTTTACACTGAGAGGTTTTATGTAGTGATTAATTTTTTTCTGACTACGCAGAAAATATGTGTACTCGCTGGCACTACTTTTTTGAACGAAATTCGGTGCTCTATAAGCCGGAGCGTCCGTTGGCATTTACCCAGTTGCCTAAGAATGGGCTAACCAAAATTACAAAAATCAAGGAAGCAGTTCAGTATCACGCGTTATTCCATTAACCGGTCTGTGTCCTTTAGAAATACCTATGAAGCGATATTATATGGTCATGTTCTCTGTGGTGGTATATTCTTTGATTACGCAGAACTGGTGTTAGCTCACTGGTGCTACTTTGTCGGTCACCAATCAGTGCTATTTAACCACTCCGTGTACATAACTTTATAAGCCGGTTTATATATCGGGTGTTTTATTTCAACGTTAACCAAATTTTTTACCCCTTTGTTTCCATTGTGCACACAACCAAAACTGTTATTTTTAGGCTGTTTTTTTTTTTCAAAGTATCAACCAGAAAAAAAACGCACAAAAATAGATATACATGTTATCGAAGTTTTATTACTGCCACATATGTGGCATCCAGGAATGAGCAGGTGAAAATATGAAAACGGGTCTTGATAACTAGCGGCTCTCAGGAGGCGTGTAAAACTTCAAAGCAGTTGCTCTTTCCAATATCTACGCACAAATAACCCAAACATTTGTTTTTGCAGCAAAATTCGGTGAGCCTTGTGCATGAGCTCACTTGAACATGGGGGGGGGGGGGGGGGGGGGGTTGAGCCACTTTCATGGGCCAGTGGCCAATTTGTTGTGCCTCACAGACAGCTTTCCCTGGGGAGCTCTCTTTGTCATTACGGCGTTACCTAAGACTGGCACTTCTGGTGAACATACCGCCAAAAGAACCATGGAGGCTGAAAGATCAATATATTCTGTGATCGATTCTGGCATGCCGTCTGGTGAACGCGTGAAACCAAGTGCCACTGTTTGACTCAAAAGGAAGGAACCCAATCATACGCCAGGATCAACAAGCTTTACAAACATCTTCAAAGGGCTTCTCAGTTTAACCAAGCCATCTGTTGGCCTGAATTCTCTGTTCTTCACCGCTGTTGATGTTGATGTCCTTTTTACCAAGTGCTATAGTTTTTTCTGCTTGTTCTTCTGAGTCGATGTTACCTGCATTTCTTGTTCATGGTCTGTAGAGCGTTTGCTGTCACTGCGCGACTGTCTTTGCGGCAGAGTGTACTTGGATATTCACACTCAAAGAGAATTGCTTGGATTTGCTCCTCTTTTAGGCGCTGCCTGCATAATCAAAAACATTTTTTTCGGACGTCAATGTAAACTAAAATGACAGCTAACAACAAGCGCGACAGTTATTTTGCGGCAAACGAATTCAAAATACACAATTACACACTACTAGAAACAGCGTTACACTTATCAATGTTTATCCGCAAAGCGGACCTCATGGTCGTGAGTGCCACAAGCGTGTAGGCAAGCCTAAACTATACGAAAAGTAAGCAACGACGAGTGGTACAATAATAAAACTACCTAGGTGCGTTCCGCAGAATTCATAGAAGATGTCGGTGTCTTCAACTTTGTGTTACAAGAAATTACAAAACAAAACACACAGAAGCAAGAAAAAGCCGCACACTCACCGCGTTAGCCGGCCGCAAATGGGATCCATGTTTTCAAGACAAAAACGCCCTTCTGTTGTACCTGTAGTGACATCCAGAAATCGCAAGTGGGAGCATCGACTTCCACGTTTGTGGCAGCTAGGGAACTGGGGGTTATGCGATTGAATTTTGGACATAAGAAAAATTCAACGAAACTTTCACAAACGTGACACCTGGGATACAAAGAGTTAATTTGCCTGTGGCATTTAGCACAAATCTATTTATTGAGCAGGAATACTCGAAGAGGTATACATTTTAGTGGGGAAATCAATACGCATGCTGGAATAAATAAGAATTCACTAGTTGACTTTTCAACTAATTACTTTAGCACACATTGCAAAACAGGAATTGAAGCCAGTCATTTCACAAGACACATGCGGTGTAAAGTAATTAGTTCAAAAGTTAAGTAGGAAAATTTTGTTAATCAGGCAAATATTTGCTTTCATTATTTGTCAAATGATGTTTGCCTTTGAGAGTAATCTAGCTCAAGAAGTATATAAATGTACTACATGTCACGGGTGATGTTTAAAAATTCTGTTAATGTTAAAATAAAAAAACCCCGTATCGCCATTAATACATTCGGTGAGATGCGCTGTCCGACCGACTGACCGGAATCGCGGTGGGCCAGACAGGAAAATTCATCGGCCCTTCCACTCCGTGAAGATGGATGATAAGCGAAGCTTGTCCCTTTGTATACCCAACCGTCCCCTTTGCCATTTTTGGTTGGCTCTTTGCCATCAATTTTATGTTTACTGGAATGTGCCCTTGTTCTTCATCCTGCCTTAGAATCTCTTCATCCATTCTTACGTGTGTCGCTGTTCGTCAGCACGGATCACACTGATGAGGAACAAGTTGTTGTCTTGTCGAACCAGCAAACGCTTGCGTTCGATCTCTCGAGTTTGCTCCGCGGCGTGGTTAGCAGCATCCGCCCGCCATTACCGCTTGCGATTCTTTAAAATTAAATTGCTTCAAAATTAAATCTGGTAGTCATGTAAGACAATGAGTGGCTCATACCCCCGTAAACGCGGCCTCCCCATTATGACGACAGAAGAGAAGAGAAATTCTACGCTGGAACGATGAGCGACAACGGAGCCAGCTGTGGAAGAAGAGGACGACGACTAACGCGGGAGCAATAGCACGAGCTCGTTCGCGCGGTTGCGCCGAGGGGTGCCATCGTGCCGACTGTGGATGAAGACGATGACGCTCGAGCCATTGCTGATGCTGATAGTATTTTGCGTACACGGACGCCACTGAAATCTGTATCTTATAACACGCTTCGCTTGAAAAAGCTTTGCTCCAAATGAAATTGCAGTTTCGCGTGCGATGCACAGTAGTGACGCGATAGCTGGTGCAATATTATACGCCCTATGTCTAGCGCCACTTTGCGCAATATCGGAGCTACAGCAGAGAAGAATGCTGCGCCTATAGAGCACGGTCTCTCCGCTAGCTGGTCATCATTGTGTGGTGCTACGACTCGTACCCAGAGAAGACATTATTATTATTTATTATTTGGTTTGAAGACATATATAGATTTTACAGGAAAGGGAAAGCGAGGAGCAGGCTGGCACCTGCCACCAGAAGGGGCGCAACGCGCCTGCCTACTCTTCAGAAAGGAGGAGACAGAAACATGGAAATTGAAGATAGGAAGGAGGGGAGGAAATAGGAAAGAAAGAGCAAGATCACGAATCTCAAGGAATAAACGAGAACACACAGTAGGGCCGATCCGTGCAGGTCGCGCTACTAAAAAAATGTTAAATCGAAGGAATAATCCCTGCGTTACAAACGTGAACTTCAGTTAGTTACTTCTAGAAAAGTAACGTAAGCGCGATGAGCCTGATCGCGTCAAGACGCACAACAACTGGGGTACAAACATTCGTCGAGTGACGTACAGCGCAGGCCAAGGAGGTTATAGTCTCTCACTAGCGACATGCGCTGCGCACTCAAAGCGGGACACTCCAATATCAGGTGCTGAAGTGTCTCGTAGCAACCGCAAGACGTACACGATGGACTGTCCACACGTCCTCGTCTGTATAAACGTTCGAACACTGTTCACACAGCCAGCCCTTAGCTTGAGTAGTTGCGCTCTAGCGCGACGAGGAAAGCCTGGACCGCGTACACGGGGCAGGAAGAAGGAGGAGAGAGAAAGAGAACGCTGGGATAGTTCCATTTGCGACGCGCTGGTCTGGATGCTGCTTGAGTAGGTAGCGACGAATCAGCAGACGCGCGTCATCGAGCTTGCACAAAATTTCAGGGCAGCGCAAGTTGAAGCCAGCCGATCACCCTCTTCGTTTCCGGCGATCCCTACGTGTGAAGGTATCCATTGGACAACCGAGATACCCCACGGGATGAGAAGACACATGCTGACAAATTTAACGCACCAGGACTCGGACAACCTATGACCACGACACAATCAGAAAGTGTTCGTACGTACATGGCACTCCAGCAGTAATGGTTGCATAGCACGTCCGCAAGACGCGCTCGGTGCGTGTAATACAGGCCTTAGTCTCGGTTGGCACCCACGGTCCGCGTCTATGTCTACCGACGCTTCTTTGTGCAATGAGAAGGCATGAGTGGGGATCTTTAGTCTCTTCCCCGGTATTATTCTCTTCGATTTCCCGACTTCATACCCATATTTCAGGCAGAATTACTATCGCCGGATTGTCTTAGATTTACGAAAGCTTCCCCCAACATGCTTAATTAGCTGTTATTGTGACGACACCCTTTCCTGCATGCACAGCAAATACTGCATCCTCAAATTCTACAATTTAGCGAGCCTTTTTGTTCAGTGGTTCCTCCAAACTTAAAGCAAGTTCGCGTGCTTTGGGTGCCGGGTCACAGCGTGGATTGTACTTGAATGCGATGGCGGATTCACTCCACGAGCATCCCTCGTTAGCCTTATCTTTCATAATGGCGGTATGGCGTAGCGCGCGAAATGCAGCAAAAAAGGACAGAGAACAACTCTTCTCTGTCCCTTTTTCCCTACATTTCGCGCGCTACGCAATACCGCCGTTATAAACCACGACCACCTCGCCCAAGCTTCTACCCTGTTATCTTTGTTCTGATGACTTGGGCTAATGTAGCCGCGGCTAGATAGGGAAATGTCTCCATAACTCAGGATTCCCCAATATCCACCCTCACATCGTTTCCTGACTTGCATCATCTATTTCTCATATAGGATGATCAGTTGGTGTCCCTGAAGACAATCTTGAGGGGTTCTTTTTCTTCTTCTTCTTGTTTTTTTACAAAACTGCGCTGCTGTATTACGCCGTTAAACATTTATTTACTCAGGTCTGGCCTGGTTTGTAGCATCTGTGTTATATTTTCAGTGCACCTGAATCTACTGAGTTTATTCTATACTGCCCCGAATTTTCGAAGCACATAAAGCTTTCTGAAATTCCATTTCGCCAACTTCAGGGAGGGAGAGGGGGGGATCCTTATTTCTCTATGGACGTCTTCGCTCGGGTTCAGCCACAGGGACGCTTTTATTGCAAATTTACAACTTTGTAAGGGGGACAAAACAGTTATGTTATTCAATTTCTAAATTTATCTATTGGTATTTTTAAATTTTGTTTCTTGATTTTAAATTATATTATAAGAAAACTTATTATAGCCTTCTTCTCATTACTACATTTTTTTTCCTCTCACCTACGCTGTAATATTACAAGTTTTGTTTTGATTATAATCTTAATGAAAACACGTCTAAAATCGCCTGCTTCTTGACTAATACCCGTAGTGGGTATGAGTCATTGCTGTGAAACAAGACTCGGTATGCGCCACAACCACTCAGGTCAACAACAACAACAACAACAACAACAACAACAACAACAAGATCGGTGCGCACGAGGTTGCCGGCGAGCTGCTTGTGGTACGGGATTCAGTGACGATGGATGCTGTGCTCCTGCCACTCAAGGTCCTCGATAGTTAACGCGCTTGGGCAGTCAAGTCTGTGCTCGTGTCCACGGTCTGCTGTCCCGCTGTCATAACGCTCGCGCCAGTGACGTTCCTGGGTTTTGCTGCCGAGGCGGCCACTGAAGTCGACTGCTGGGCCGCGATTTTGTAGCGATGCCTTTTCCGATGCTATTCCTGTTCGCGCTTTTTGCGCTTCGCCAGTGGTCAGAGTAACGCTGTGCCTGCGTTATGAATGGGATCAGCTGGCCGTGAACAGTGGGTGATAAGGGTAGCATAAAATCGAGTGAAAGGCATGGCTACAAAATCGCAGGCACTGGCGTCCACGACTGCCTATCCTGCTGCCCGCAACAGTCGGGACGATGACGAGCCTGTGCTGGCAGTCCTGCGGAGGCTGCGTTGCTGGCTGCGCGGGAACGGTGACGGGTCATTAACTGACGGTCAACGACTTCCAATGAAACAGCGTGGTCGACAGCGCACTAGCCACGCCGTCACTGTCTCGCGACAGGGACAGAGCCTGTCAGTGGACCCTCGGTACCGACCATGACGAAGGCGTGTATTTAACGCACCGATCGCGTCTTGCGGACGTCCTATAGAAGAGTTAATGCAAGAGCGCCACACATACGAACATTCTCTAATTGTATCATGTACATATGTTGTTTCGTCACTCAGTTCGTGCTCAAGCCCTGGTGTGGTAAAGTTGATCTTGTTCGTTTCTTCCTGTGTCTCCTCTTTGTGTCCGAGTCGAACCAACACATGTATATATAAGCAGCTAACGACGCAGCCGTGCCCGCCAGGTGCAGGATTCTATGCTGTAGCATCAATATACCACGCAGAATGGCGCAAGGCTTGACGCATAATAATTCGCCAGCCATCGCATCAATGCTGCACATTACGGATTAAACGGTATTTCGTTCTTTATTTCTTTCTAAATTTCTTGCAAAGTACTTTGGAATTCTTGCGACGCACATTGGCGGACACCAAAACAACTATAATACCGTGGGAGTGAGCCAATAAGAGTGGGCCATCACTGAAAAGGTTTGGCTTGGCCATAGGTAGTAATCGAGTCCGCCTCAACATTTCGGGACTTTATACGCATTGCTCATCTTGTGCGCGATATTATCCCACTGCTTTGTCTTTCGACACTCAAGTCAACCATGATTTCATGACAACATAACGTCTTTTGCGTTTTGTCAAATGGAAAGAAAGAAGAAAAGAAGAAATCATGCCATATGGAAGCTCTTCACATTGCAGTTTATTTCAAGAACAATTTTTCATAAAACTGACATTTTAGGACGTCTATTTTCCGTTAAGGGCGATTTACCATCCGCGTAGTTGTGTCTCTTGCATTTGGCGTATGCAAGACACTTGTGAGTGAAGGACCTATCTTTATGCCTAGCGAAATGCATTACATTACACCGCCAGATACAGTTGGGGTCAGATCACCCATTGCATATGCAAAAATTCTACAACGTGTGAATGAAAATATTACACACACTCGTATGTCCATTTGGAATCAAGGTGACTTTGTTTTCCCTTAAATTTCATCGAAAAAAGCATGTTTGGTTTTAAATGACTTAGGTTATAATAGTGACTTAGTGTAAAAAGCAGAACAAGAGCGTCTAGGCACAGAAATGCCTGGAGTGGCCTTGAACATTCACAGGAATGCACAAGGTAATTTCTGCAAACATTGTGCAACAATGCTGCGACCTTTACAACTCAACGTGTGCAGTTGCGATTATCTCTTGTCAAGTCATTGTGCATTGTGCGAGTGCTTTCATAAATTTATGCACGAAGTGGCGGAAAACTTACCCGTCTCTTGGCAAGAACACGAATAGGCACCTTAAAACTAATTTTTTTTTTTTTTTGGTGGGGGGGTTCAAATTAATAGAAGCTGCACCGCTCTCTGAACAAAGCATAGATGGCTTGCACTGACGTCATTGTAGCCGCCATGTTGGTGCACCGACACGATGATAAGCTGGGTCCATAACCTCCCGTGAGAGCTTTCAATAGGATGGATTGGACTCAAGTGCTCGTAGTGGCCATGTCGGTGCCCCGACACGTTGATAAGGTGTATGCGTGACGTCACGTGAAAGCTATCAAATGAAGCTTAGATTGACAGTCGTAGGGCTTCATGTTCGAAAAAGGTAGGCGTGCAGACACCGCCACAAGTAGAGGGAAACTGCGTTTGTGTTGTCCGTTTCCTTGTACTCTTGTCCGTGTCTGCACGCCTACCTTCTTCTAACATGAGCAAAGTATCTTCTGCCCGCAAGTCTATGAAGCCACCGCTCCATTTTGGTGTCAGAAAATCCGCCACTCTTTCCTGGTTGTTTCATCGAGCAAGATATCCAGCTCTCACATCTCGGTTTTGAGCGCAACTCAAGGGCAGATGCCATAAGAATAACAACTCATTGTGGGACAAACGCATTACTGCAACTCGGGAAATAGAGGTCCGATGCTTCTGCGTGCGGGTACCGATAAAAAAAAGAAGAAAAGAGTAAAAAAAGAAATAGAGAGAAGCGAGTTCCTTTGTCATCCGGACATCACGAGTAAAAAGCGAATCAGTCTATTGTCAGTCCGGGTGCACTGGCAGTAATCCATTGGGAAACAGCGAGCAAATTTTCCGTGCGCGCTCAAAGCCGGCCCATGCAACGTCTCCGACACGTTCTTCGTTCGGGCCAACAGAAACGAGGGTGCCGTTCAGACGAACTGCTTGATCCAGGTGAGGAAGGCGAAGACCCTGGTAAATCCGCCGTACTGGTTTGCCACCGCACACCCGGATGGGCTGCCCCAGCTCACGACGCCCTCGAGGATCCAGCGGCGCTCGGTGGTGACTGACTCGTCGACGAACACCATGGGGCCGCCCGAGTCACCGCTACACGCGTCCGACGTGGCGTTGGCGTGGCCCGCGCAGAACATGGCCTCGGACACTGTGAGCGGCACGCCCGCACGCTCGTACGCTTCCTGGCACTTTTCGTTCGCCACCACGGGCAGCACGGCCTCGCTCAGCACGTCTGCGTAGTCGCCGTTCTCTGTAAGGCCCCAGCCGGTCGCCTGGAGAGACGTCGTGCACACGCCGTAAAGCCGCTGCGCTAATGTATAAACTCTGCTGGCTTCTCTAATTTAATATTACTACGACTGAATTGGGCATAGATAAAGGTGTATCAGCAACCGCAATCTAGTGACGACTGCCCTCTCCAACTCAGAGATGTGTCAAAACTAGAACAATGAAGTAAACGTTTTTAAACAAGTTTGGTAGCACAGAAAAATGAGAATTAAGACCTCAGGATCAGAACAGAAGATGTACCGCAGAGCATGGTTCAAATATTTGAGGGCCGCAGAAACGTATGAGAATGAAACACTTGTCTGTCGCTTGCGGCACATTGCTGCGGTACTGCGGCCTCTGACTGTGTTCCGCTACGTCCCATTTGCTCGAATTGTCGGTCCGGGTTGCGACCATGCGAGCATCATCTTTGCGATAGCTAATTGCAACAATGCGGTTTTGATCACTCCCTCATTTTAGCTTTACGTGGCTTCATTTTTGCCACGGTTTCTCGTGGTGAATGGTTTGCTTTTAGTCTTTGTGGAAGCTTCCGAAAGGGAGCGTATTCGTCTGCTCCTTGTAGGGCTGCTATTTTGTAGCGATGCCTTTAATGTCATAATGCCTTTTCGCGCTTATCGCGCTTTGTCAGTGGCCAGAGCGACGGTCCGCTCGCGTTATCAACGTTGATATCGTGAGCGGACCGTCGCTCTGACCACTGACAAAGCGCGATAAGCGCGAAAAGTCATTAGACAGTTTTAGTTACACGCATGCAGAGGCTTTGCGTACGTAGAGCTTCTACGTGTAAGCAGTGCGCATGCGCAGAACGTAGCGGCCGCGCGCTGGTCTCACGGACGTACGTGAGATTCAATTTTCTGCGTGCGTTTCTTGCGCACGTAGACAGATTCACGCGGGGGTTTCGCGAGATCACGAACAAGCGATAGCGTGCTGAGCACGCGCAGATGGCTTGCATGGAAACACGGCGACAGGATGACTGGTCATCTATTTCATTCCATGTCAACGATGACAGCAGATTACGCTTGCACAACACACTTCCGGGCATTGCGGAGACGATGACCGGCACGCATCAGTGCACATCACTGGCTTGGCTGAAATACTCATCTTGAATTGGCTACCGCAGTGTTCATATTTCCCGATAGATGTCGCTACGTGGTGCGTCGCGTACGTGCAGCTAAACGCGTTACAGATGGCGTGTACGTAAGGTACGTAGACTGTTCACGTTTGCGTACGTGAAGTCTCCACGTACGTGTAACTAAAACTGTCTATTTATTACTTTAAAGGCATCGCTACAACATAGCGGCCTAGCGCTCAAAGACGTAAACGGAATTCAAGAAAACGTACTTGACCCGGCGGGTACATTATTGCGAACGGCGGAAGACAACGTGATCACGGCATGAACAGGAGCAAACGCACACTGATTTACAGCCTCAAAGAGTGCAAATAATAAAGTGTGCCTTGAGGGAATATATGTTTTCTGAAGTTTCAAGTCAGCACTCTATATGTGTAATCCGGTTCGTCTCGTCTGCCAAGCTCCGTTCCGAACTTGACAAAGCTGGGAACAAAGGTGCCGCGTGCGCTTACCACTCCCAGTTTTCCTTCCTGTAGATGGACTCTGGCCGATCGGTCCGTGGGCAGGCAGACGGGCCTCACGCGAGGCGTCAGCTCCACGGCCTCGTCCAGTTGAAGCAGCGCGATGTCATTGTCGTACGTGTTTGGATCGTAATCAAAGTTCACGTGGATCTCGGCAACCTGCGGAGCATTCAGGGTTCAAAGCTGTAGACGGAGGAGGCAATTAGCGAACAGTTAAGTATTATCGTTATTTATTATTTCCTCCGTACACAAGTGGATTCAAAACAATTACTTTGGTGTATTTTTGTAAGAGGGAATGTGCGCAGTAGTCCTGTGCCTGGACACTCTGACCTCTTTTTCTTGGCGCTGAGAAGGCACCGTCGCAACTTCTCACGCAATATTTATCGTGCAAAGTGTTCAGTGTTCGTTACATCTTCAACACGATCAGCCAGCCTCACAATGCATGAGTATGCAAACAGGAAGTCACTTTCAATTTTTGGCCACATAAAAGCATCCGTAAAAATTGAACTGATGTAAATGAACTTGCAGCTTTGCAGTATAACGATAGAAATTCGCGTGCCGATTCTCCAGCCCGTAAGAGAGAGCGTGTATTCGACGCTGTAGGCATAAATCAAAGGAAAATAAAACAAAGCAGCGGAAAGCAGAAAAGCTCATTGTATGCGGTGCACAAGCAAAAATAGATATACTTACAGTACGCTCACACACATGCACATACAAACACATGCGCGTTCACACACACACACACAAACACACATACACGCGCGCGCACACACACGCACGCATGCACCAAATGACTTCCCCCCCTTTTTTTTTTTTTTTTCAGCCCAGTGTTCCTTTGATGATGCTTCTCCGCTCAGCCTCCGCGCGTAAGCTGAAGAGTCTCACCTGGCGAATTTGGACGTGGGCGTCGTCTTTGCTGTCGCTGCGGAAGTGTTTGCCCAACGCCACGCGCAGGATGTCGCGCGGTATGACGACGCGCGAGGCCTCATACGTGACGCAGTGAGCTGCGGTCACCACCCAGGTTTCCGAGAGCAGGCTGCCGCCGCAGTTGAGCACCCATTCGACGGCAGTGCCGTTGGACGTGGGGTTGCGCACGCTCAGCGCAGCCTGCCACGGCCACTGACCCACGTCTGATGCGTTGCCGTTGTAGATGAGCGGACTGCGTGGGGAGTCGGACCGGCCGCACACTGCAGCGCGCAGACATGGGTTGACACGGCGCGCAGATAGGCGGCACCCAGCCGCTTGCACTGGTCCAGAATATTATGCGTGTCTCCAGTTTCAAAGTGATCTTATTTGATAAATTATTCCACTAGCATGACAGCAAGATTTTTCTTTAAATTATCGGTGCTTTATTTATTGCGCACGAATAAACGTAAATGTAAATGTAAAAGTAAATCTGTGAGTGACTCTGCCGGCTCATTTTCGTGTATATATAGCCTCTAACTGTAGCCTTAGCCTTGAAACCCCCCTAAGAGGATAATTTTTCTCTCTCACTTTTTGTGAAGCAGCTGGAGCTTGCGTACCTCAATCATTTCTACATACATCGCTATCTCGAATACAACGTCCCAATCTGCCCGCAGTATTGGTACGACTTGCAAATTTGCGAAATTGATTGATTGATTGATTGATTGATTGATTGATTATATGTGACGTCGTTAAATTCACACAAGGGCTATGAGAAATGTTATAGTTGGAGGGCTCTGGATTAATTTTAGGCATCTTAGGGCCCGCAGGCCTGTACACGAGCGTTTCTTGCATTGCGCCCCATCAGAGTGCGGCCACTGTGACTGCGACACGAGCCCGTTACCCCACAATCTCACACACTTATACCAGAGCTCTTACATTGCTAATCAAAGGCACAACGTGGATGTGCGCGGGAAGGTTTCCCTTCGAGCACAGGACAGAGAGCGTAAATTTAAAAAATATATACGCAGGTATTTCTCTCTCGTAACCCCTGTTCAACTAATATGCTCACAATTTTGCAGATTTTAAGCACTACGAACGTACAATATTCTCCGCACTTGCACAGGTTCCATTACGCATAAAAAAGATAAAAAAAGCCCCAGGCTACATTAACGATTTCCTTAGCTAAATTACTGCGAACACTAATCATTAGACCCGACTCATCATCACGCTCAGAGACCCCCACGTGACCTTGAGAACCTGATGCCGCTCATGATTGAACTCGAAGTGGGCACGGGAGCAGGGAACATCAGCGCTTTTTGTAAGGTTGTAAGCCTGTGAAGCGGTCCTCAAGACTTCTTTTTTTCACTGAGCCGTTTTTTTGGTGATTTGTTTGTAAAAAAAGTTGAAATAGTATTTTATTGATTGTTTGATTGATTGATTGATTTTTTTTCATTGAAACTGCTCCCTCGCATAACCTCATTACGACCAAATCTACAATACGGTGGTTCAGTGTTGGATCTTGTGCGTGAAAAACTAATCACTTTCTTGTAAATTACCCGCCGTGGTTGCTTAGTGGCTTTAGCGCTGCGCTGCTAAGCACGAGGTCGCCGGATCAAACCCCATCCGCGGCGGCCGCAGTCCGATGGGGGTGAAATGCAAAAACTCCCGTGTACCGTGCATTGGGGGCACGTTAAAAAACCCCAGGTGGTCGAAATCAATCCGGAGCCCCCCACTACGGCGTGCCTCATAATCATATCGTGGTTTTGGCACGTAACGCCCAATAATTTAATTACTTAATTTAAATTTCATGTAGATGGTGCAGAACACCTCAATTCGTTCTGTCTTCTAATTATATTTATCCTGAGAACATAACTATGAAGGACCTCTTTAGCCGGTCGTTGAATATTCATTTTGGTTGGTAACAACTTTATTGAGGTCCTGCAGAACTTTGCCGACGGGGCCTTAGGTCGCCCACGTGGGGACGTCGAGGTGTTGTCTCGCCGCCGCCTCGCGGGCCTGCTGAACGGCCCAGAGTTGATCGCCGAGGCTGGGGCTGCGCAAGGCAGCGGCCCACCGCGGAGGAAGGGTTCCGGAGTTAGCACCGTGCGGGTTTTCATTACAGTCCCAGAGCATGTGAGTCAAAGTGGCTATCCCAGTGTGGCAGACCTTGCATATATTTGTAGGTGTATGTACCGGGGTAGAGTCTGTGGTACTGTGCCGGGTTAGCGTACGTTAGCGTCTGCAGTTGTCTGAAGGCCACCTCATCCACCTGATTTTATTTTGTAAGAGATACCATCATACCACCTTTCGCGACGAAATCACTTTACAATCGCAGTACATGTCATATCGCATTCATCATCACGATATGTGAGGCATCCTATCATGCAATGCAAAAACGTTTTCCGGCATTCTAGTCCGTCCATGAAACGTGTTCAATCACTTTCCCGCTGAAATAGCTATCGAAGATAATCAGCGTTTTTGCGATGCCCTATAGCCAGCATTTGTGTGCACACCATAAACTTGAATGTGGATTGCGCTTATTACTCATGGCATGTCTATTCTTTTTATTGTTTAACCTTGCAGCTTACTCGCATCTGTAGCTTAGCTGAAGAACCTTTGGAAACATCCGGAGTGGCATCCACAGACGCCGTCAGGAAATCCGCCTCCTCCTCACACAACAGGGTCGGCAAATTCCCACGCGACTAGACCACCATGTTCCACCCCCCCCCCCCCCTCCCTCTAAGCGAAACAACTCTCCCCAATGTTACTCGCTCGCAACTTCTCATATCACCACTACCTGGGCACATGCCCCCATCCACTACTAAATTCAGCACAACGCACCCAACGCACTGCATACTACATCCGCTACACCGCCCGCAATCCACACCTATCTTACCCTTACACAGATGCCAGCACGTCTGGGACACATACAGCCATAGCTGTCACAGATCAACATTCGCATGCCATTCACAAAGCCATTCTCCCTCCCATGGACCCATGCACGGCGGAATTACACGCCATAGCAGCAGCTTAAGTGCCAAAAGTGCCATAGCACCAAACCTGTGTGTTGTCTGTGTTCTTTTTGTTGTGTCCTGTTTCTGATGCGCTACGTCTTTTGCCTCCATCATGTTATACCAACAAGCACAATGTGCAACGTTAGCAGTCATCACCCACGCTCCTTCAGCTCCCACTACCTCTGTACCTGTCATAATCACGGACTCCGTGGCCGCTTGCCGGAGCCTGATACATAACTCACTCCCACACGACATCGCTCAATAAATACAACGCGACCTACACTCACCTGTCGAAACCGTCTGGATCCCAGGTCACCAGGGTATGCCGGGTAATGAAAGGGCTAACCTGCTCGCCCGAGAAACTCTTTTCCGGGCGCCTGTCATCCCTGAATCTACCTAGACGAGCACCACAGCCTTACCGTCCCTCGAGCCATACAAGCGTGCGCGCCGCTTATTCCCTGCCCTACACCCACATATCACACGTCAACAAGGCACCATCATCCGCAAAGCTCAAACAGACACCCTTGTAACCCCAGCCCACCTTCACCTTCACCAAGGTCTCACAGAAGATCTCCCTCTCTGCATACACTGCGGTGACCACCCGAACACCAATCATATATTGTGGATATGCCACCCTCCCCCTCCTAGACTTCCTTCTCACACCTCTTTATCCCTACCACCAAACCCCGGATAGCTGACTATAGCCAATACATATCAGGAACACGAATACCTGGCAGCGTACATCTCATCCGCCATCAAGCACGCTGACAGAGGCGGCCTGGACTGAGGCCTCCTGCTTAGTAATCCACTAAGCGAGAATAAAGTTTGCTCTCTCTCTCCGGACAACGCTAAGAGGCTACCCCACATTATGTAAAAGCAAATATGTGTAAACAGAAAGTGCACCCAACAGAGAGACTCATCAGGTACCTTAGCAATCTTCTGGAATTTTTCCTGGAACCTTGACAATGAAAGCAAGCTGAAGCATATTCCGCGTTTGGATACTGCGTATCGCTATGCGCAGCTTCAAGTGTCAGCAGCCAGGTGTGTTTGGCGCCACGTTTAGAACCTTAAAACTCTTTCAAACTATCTGTGTGCAAACTTGTCCTTTCATTTCTAGAGTAACTTTTCAGACATACATTATATCCCGTCGCTATCCGAGCAGGGCTTTGAGCTGTATTCCGCAAATAGTTTATCTCTCTCTTTCTCTCACTCTCTCTCTCTCACTCTCTCTCTCTCTCTCTCTTTACATATATATATATATATATATATATAAAAAAAGAATTTCACAACACTAATTGTTAACATTATTAACATTTTTAGATGCAGGAGGACGATTGAGCGATGCACTCACTTCCGCAAAGCGGTGCTGGCGTGGTGATTAGAGCGCTGTACTTGAAGCCTCGCTATCATTGGTTAGATCCAAGGCATGCCTGATACAGTAATTTTTTTACGTCACGTCTGCCCGATGTTCAAACCAGAGCGCGATGAAAGAACCAAGAAAAGAATAGACACGATCGGTCTAATTGCGGTAAGGTAGAAAGATGCAGGGGCGAGTTGGAAAGGATGCACACTTATTGGCGAGCGCGAAAACAACTGAAGACACAGAGGTAGAAGGACACAGGACGAGCGCTGGTCCTGTGTCCTTCTACATCTGTGTCTTCAGTTGTATTCGTGCAGACCAATAAGCATGAACGGTCTAATTTTCTATATCATAACTACTGTTCGCAGTAAAGCTAAAGAAACCGCGCTGTACAGATTATCGTGCGCTGTGTGCGCACCTACCGGGAATGCAGGTGGCCGGTAAACCACTCCATTGTCCTGACGACAGGCACCGCCGCACCGTGGAGCCAGCCATCTCGTACTGTGGCAGGCAGGCGTACTCAGCACGGGAGCCGACACGGTGGTGTCCTGGGGGCAACACCAGGTTCACTTCATTGGCAGCCATCGTGTCGTTCCCATCGTACGCCGTGGAGCTTAGGCTGAGCGGACGTTGCAGCCGTATCGGCACGGACGCCCGCGCATGCCTGGGCGCAAGCAGCCTCATTAATTATAAGTCAAAAGCACATGCCCTGCACAGGTTGCACTCTCCACCCCTTCATTCTTTGACGTAATGCTCTAGAAAAGTCAACTACGTTAGATTCAGCGAGGGTTAATTCGCTGGCGTTTAGATTTTGCAGTGCTTTCTAATATCTGCCATTTCCTTGTTACTCGATAATTGCAGAAAAAAAAATTTCATTGGCTCATTCCTGTCTCCGTGCGATGGGGATGCCTGAAAAATGGTGCTGCCTCATGGATTTTTTGAGTGCTGAGCGGTTAGCAGTGGGGTTTGCAATGTATGGGGGAACTGTCACTTGTCCACCACTGAGCTGCCGACCGAGTAACTGCAGTGACAGTGAACCTAACTGTCCTCTTTCATCTGACGTCACTGCACTGACCGCTACTTGGCACATGAACTGTCTGAAAACTTTGGACGAGGCCTGGCCATATATGTTTCTTCACTCATCCTATTAGCAGCAGCAATCATGTAGACAACCACACACAAAAAAAAATCTCCAGTCTTCAGGGGCTTTGATTCTCTTAGCTCAATTATTACAAAAAGCAGTTATAAATAGCCGAATCTGCGATACGTTTAGAGCGCGTAATCTCAAGAAGAACCCGCGGCTATTCCTGCAAATATTTGAGAGAATTGCAACGGCGCCTTAAGAACTACCGGAAGCGCATGCATAACGCTAAGAGACGCGTGTAGGTGCGTGCGTGCGTGCGTTTAATAGACCCGCCAAGATTCATCATGTTCGTAAAGAATGTCTGTATTCAACGTAAAGCAATGCAAGTCAAAAACACTATCTCAGCGGACCCAGTATTCCAACAACAGCAACAACAACATATATGTACAGAAGAAACAAACAAAGAGAGAGACAGAAAAAAAAATCGCTAACCCGCGCACTGGTCCGTGCCGGGGATCCCCACCACGTATCGGGGGAAGCACGCGGATGGTCCCGTGACTTGGAACTTCCGGCTCTCCACAGGTGACCACTGGAAATGCGGCCGGGAAAGCGGTGCAAATGGTCAGGATTAAAAAGCTCACAAAAGAAGCTATACCGACATGTTCAGCGCGAGCCAGCAAAGTAACAAAATTTATTCGAGCAACTTTACGTTCCAATAATTCTTGAGTGGCTTACATACTAATTGAGGTCGCATTGGTACTGTTATGTCTCAGTGCTAAGTTACGTCTAAGTGATGTCTGCATATACTGTATATGGGCGGAGCGTCTGACTACAACCATATCTTACTGTGCGCATATGCAAAATTTAGATATAAACGTTTGGAAGAAATATCTGATTGAGTAATTAAACAGCAGAATTCAAGCACCAACCAAATGCTTCATAGTAAAATGAAAATTTTAAGAAGTCACTCTAAATGGTATTAGTAAAAGCTTTGCTGTGAAAGACGTGCTTGGTGTTTGAATTTTATCCATGCCAAAGTTGCATTCTCAAATTCGCTTTAAGAAATTGTGCATGTGAGGTTGCTTACGATAATTACGAAAAAGCACCCAGATTCATAAATTACGTCGGGCTGGAGGCACACGGACTCCTGCTCGAGCTGACGAAGTAGACTATATTAAGACAACATGAATGCGATGAATTAGGCCAAAGTGGAGACCAAAATGGATAGCCTGTCTGTGCAGAAGCATTGACCGGTCACCGCTGTTCTTAAACAACGCGAAATCATTGTTTTAAAAAAGGAAAAAAAGAAAAGAACATTGCAGGGGTTTTTCTATTCTCTGTCAAACGGCATTTTAGTACAGCTTGCATTACTACACATTCCACTGTTTGTGATGCAGTGCCTTTAAGCTGCACGGCGCCCGCGGTAATAGTGTGCCGCGCAGGCTTTCCCAAAATGACGAGTCATATAGCGGGGAGAATACCTTAGGCTTTCCTAAGCCACTTTAGTGCTCTACTTCGCATTACTGCTGCCACGGTCAATATTCTGTGGATTCTTTGGAAATTGCAAGCCTTCAAGGCTTTTTTTTTTATGCTAGACTTTCCCTGTAGGCAAAGAATGAGCCGGAAGACACATAACAGCGCTGTGTTTTACGTTCTAAATACAAACTATCCGCTCTAAAAAGTTATACCTCACTTAAGGAGTAAAAATACAAACTTGAGAGAGAAAAACAAATTATTATAGCAAGATCGGACATTGCATGGAATTCGTGTGGAGCCCAGTAAGTTTTTTCGCCGGACTGGTGCGCAAGCATTTTCCCCGCATCGCTCAACGGCATGGCCCAAGAAGCACTATATATTAGCACGCACCAGGAATGCAACGAGGCTTCAGGGCGCTCCAGGTGCCGTTGGCGGTGCACGTGAGAGTTCCCTCTCCGCTGAGGTAGTGCAGTTCCTTACAGTAGTAGGATATGCGGCTGCCCTCCAGGAAGCGACCATGCGATGTCTTCTCCACCAGCGCAGAGCCACCCTTAACAGGGCCTGGGTCCTCGCACTGGACTGCACACGACGGCAATGCGTTCATATCTAGACGATCTGCATCACGTTACACGTGCATGTGCCTCTCTCTTCCTCGTCCTTTCCCAATCTTCATTTTGCCTGTTCTTGTCCTTTTTGCTCGGCAAATGCCCGCTAAGTGACCAGAGGTGTCCTGTTGGAGTGCCAAAAATACTGGTTCCAGTTTAACTGGAGCATAATGGTCATACGCAGAGAATTCTTCAAGGTGGGTGTTCTACGTCATTATTTCTGAGTGAAATACGCACGTACGCCAACTTACTATCTACTTTACTTTGACTTTGGTACGTAGAACTTGAAGGGATTCAAGAAATGAATGGAAAATTTTGAAAAGTTACACGAACTCCCTAACCTCACAGTCCTCACTTCGAGTGGACACAACTGCTAGTAACCCAAGTTAAAAAAACAAAACAAAAGAAAAGACAAAGCAATACTACCGATTATTTAGGCTACCATATCAGATCGTCGCAGCAAAAATAACTATAGCCTATTCAATACAGAAAGGAGGTCGTCTTAAGCCGACATATTGAGTGCTTACATTTGTGTGCTGCTAGCATCAATCCATGCTAAATCGTAGAAATGGTGGTCTCATTCTCACCTAGCTTTACGGTCTTGAGCGCAAAGCAAATGACAGGAAGATTGACACTGCATGGCCTTGTAACGACTTCGGGCTGACTGGGATTAACGACGCTTAGAGCCATGCAGCTGTCTCCAGGCGTATCGTTGTTTACCGGGATTGGCAGGAATGGCGACTGGACTCGAAACTCTGCAAGCCATGTTTCCACGATTCCTGCAAAGAGCAATTGCTTTAACTTACTTTTTATCGCAACACATAAGGCCAGATGCTACTACAATATTACGGGGTTATACTGATTCTACTCTAAATAGCACAGTAACCGCGCATAATTTTTGTGCAATTTCAAGCATTATATACTTTGATGTTTAAAACACTACTGTAGCATGATTGAGGTAGTCTTCAAATTTTCTGAAGGTTTCCTCGTTATTAGTGTGTAATGATGAATTCATATTATTGTAACATATTGCTATACACGGTTAGCTTCAAAGTACTGGCCGCGTGCATGCTTTTGGAGTTGGTAAGTTTTCCTTCAATATTTTTTTACTTGTCCTTTCATGTGTTTATTTTCTTATTTTCAATAAGGTTCGTTTGATCGCGTCTCACCTCTGATATTCCCAATGGGAAGCATGCGTTATGCCCGCTTAGGCATTTGACTTGAGGTACCGATTTAGACTTAAAATGGAGCAGCAGGAATCAAGCATTTTTAATTTCTACGCCTGACCCTCCAGTTAGGGTCTTGAATATACTCAGTGTCTCTAACAAATGCTAATGCAAATGTAATTTAATTGAAAAATGTTTGCGAGACGCAATGCCAAAGTGAGTTGCAGCGAAAGTTTACCCAGAGGCACGCAAAATTGGGTGAAATTGCACTTGATTCGAACAATGAATTGAGAAAGGAAATACCATTAGCCGCCAGAAATTCGGCAGCAAGGGTTCTCGTAGCGTTGTCTCCGCGAAGAGCTATAGCTTGGCTTCCTAGATTTCGGCAAAAGTGTCTCGCTGCTGCCTGAGAGCGGCTTTTCCCGGCAGAGTAAAAACAAAAACTGCCGGAATCTCTCCATTTGGGCGGACATCCTGTGAAGAGGAGTGAAGTAGCACATAAATTATTAGTTCAGAGAAAAAAAATCTGGGGAATTGAGCGACTCGACGACCACATGAAGCCAATAGACGATGAATGGAAAGGAAGCATATGGGATATTAACATTGTTATTGAACTGCAAATTAATTATGGATGGCGGTTAAATTTGCGATACACTTAATATTTTAAGTGTATCGGAAAGGAAAGGAAAAATGAAATAGAAAGGAAAAATGACATAGAAGTGGACGAAAGGACAACTGTAGCCGTAGTTCATTTGGTAGAGCACTGTACATGTCATGCGGAGGTTGTAGGCTCTGCTCCCTCTCGCGTCAAGTTATCTTTGCTTGCATTGCCCTTTCCTTTAGAATAGAATATTAGGCTTATTGCAAACTTAAGCCTAATACATAATTTCTTTTGTCAATTTCCTGTCAATTGCTGTCAATTTTCACTGTGCTTTTGTTGGCTCCACTGCCTTTCGGTTTGATAAAACAAAGTATTAGAGCCATTTTATATCTGGGAGCATCTTAGAGAACGAACCCGATACGAGTATCCATGTCAACTGTTGATGGCCGAAATAAGATACATATAACCACTCTTTAGGTTCTCAGCGACGAGCATTCTTAACTACGTCAGCGCACATTGTTGCCTATGTACTTCGTATTGCCAGCTGAAGTACTGTTCGTAAGGCGACCCCGTTAGGCCTAGATGATCATTAAATAAAACACATCCCTATGTGTGCGTGTGTTTTTCTGCACGTTTGCGCACCTTCTTCAGGAATCCTCCACTGGGAGTCGTCCACAGTAACAAACTTGAAACTGGCTCCAAGAGTTGAGTAACTGCAATTATACAAATATGAAAGTTATGTACACATGTATGGTCATTAAAGAGTGAAAACAATTATGCCCCCCCCCCCAGAAAAAAACTACGAAACGCGCCGGTGTGAGCAAGCGTGGTGTTTGCGTCAGAAATGACAAAGCCCATATCTGCCGCAATGTCTCAGTGGTCTTGGCGTTCTGCTGCTAGAGTACGACGGTCACGCGTGTTCGACTCCCGCCCACACCAGCCGCGTTCCGATGGGGTCGTAATGCAAAAACTGTCAAGTACCATGCTTTGGGTACTCGTTAAAAGAACCCTTGGTGATAAAAATTAACCCGGAGCCTCCCGCTACGGCGTATCTCATAGACCGTGAGCTGCTTTCAGACGTTAAACTCTATAATCATTTTTAACAAAGCCCTGGAGAAAGTAATACGTGCGGAAAACAGTTTACAGATACCTAAAATTACAAATAAATCCGCAAATCTGCAATGTGTTCCTCTAAGTCATGGCCGACTGTAATTTACTGGCACTAGTGCATTTCTTATACAGGGTTCATTTTTAAGTTTTACAGAATTATTAGAAATCGCCTGTGGCAGGTAGCATAATTCTTATCATTGAGCTGGGTTATTCGATGAGGCGGACATTAGTAGCACAAGAAATCGAAAGGCATATTCAACTAAATAACAAAAATTCACTAATTAAGTTCTTAGTTAATTACTTTACGACCCATATTGCAATTTACGAATAATAGCCGGTGAGCATGTCAGGCGTATCCACATGAAAGGAATTTCCAGAATGACACCAGTTTGAAGATATGCGCCATCAAACTCGCCGTAAAAATGCACTGTTGTTTCACCTTTTTACCAAAATGCTGTTTTATACATTGAAGCACAAAAGTAGGAACGCCCATGTATTTCGTCCCACACTTTGGGAAATAATGTATTGAAACTAGTGTCATCCTGAAATTCATTTTAAGTGGATGCGTCTTGCAAGCTCACCGGCTAGAATTGGTAAATTGCAATATGTATCGTAAAGTAATTAACTAAGAAGTTCATTAGTCAATTCTTGTTCATTAGTTAAATATGTGGTTCAGTTTCTCGTGCTACTAATGTCCGCGTCTTTGAATAACCCAGCTCAATGATAAGAGTTATGCTACCTGCCACAGGCAATTTTTAAAAATTCCGTAAAGTTTAATTTTGAACACCCCGTATAGCAGCGCAGATAAACAGTTGAGCAATAAGACTATTTACGTGGTAACGTAACTTTAATGCAGTATAAACAAGGCTCGTATTTCTATGTATGAAATTTATAATTTCTCTGATTAAAATGTCACGGCTACTGCTCTTCTGCTTCTGCACGAAAAGAAATAAATAATGTCTATAAGGAAGCGAAGCGTTGTCATTCGCCAAGAGTAGCATTGAAACTGCATGCCTGCCAATCCTCCCGAATTATTCGTAAAGTTTACAATTTTGGGCTCCTTGCCATTTTACGAATGCATGTTTTACAAAAAATAAATTCAGTTCTCGAGAAAGACTCGGTCGTCAGTCTCCGAAACTTCCGTTGGAGGTTTTCTGATGTTGAAAAGACTCCATAGGGGTACTTCAGCCTGTTCCTGAAGCAGGCGAAATCGGCAACAGCAAATTCGCTGAGTCACTGTGATCTAAAAACAACGTTTTGCTTTGTCAGTCTCTGCTGTTCCAAATTTGCTATTGCTTAATTGTGCAGTGCGTGTAAAGCAAATATATTGTTAATTAAGTGCGCATGTATCCCTCAAAAAGCGTATGCTCAGAGCAAGCCTAAAGAAAGAAAAAAAAAACTCAGTAGCCTCTCGCCTGTCGAGGAAATGGGAGTAAGCGAAGCTTGTCGCGTGTTTCTTCGGTGTTCCTCGGAACGAATTGCACTGACGAGTACCACGTTGTGCTCGAACCACAACTGGTCACACGCACTGCAGCTGGCTCCGAAGTTCCGGTTGAGAAACTCGCGTTGAAACGTGGCCGTCGCATCGAGGAAGTTGGCGCTAGCGTTGCCCAGGCGTGCTCCACCATTGTCGGGTTCCTGGAGGGATAGACGACGCTGACGTTTGGCCTCAACATCGCGCTCCCGCAACTCGGAGTCCGCGGCTCTTCGCTGACGTTTCACCTAGGATCTGGAAGCCATCACGCTAGAATCGGCATGTCGACGACGAGCCTTTGTCCAAGCGAGTTCATTCTGGATGTATTTCCATGAATTTTCTTCAAAATTAAGTGTGTCCGTTACGTAAGACAATGAATGGCTCATACTCCCTTAAGCAATGGCCCATACCCCCGTAGACGCGGCCTCCCCATTACGACGCCAGAAGAGAAGTTCAATTCTACGCAGGAATGATTAGCGGCAACGCAGCCATCTGTGGAAGCGGACGACGACGACGAACGCGGAAGCAGTGGCATAAGCGCGTGCCGAGCACGTGTCACGTGCCTGTGCAGCTCTGAGAGCAGCTGGGTTTTTTTAGCGTTACATCGCCGGCGCAGGCTAGCGTTACAAGCTTCGATTGAAAAGATAACTCCGTACAACTACCTCCCCCCCCCCCCCCCACCTTCCCCGCTTTCTGAGGTTCACACCTTGGCAGGCCTGCAACTGTCCCGTAAACTTCGGTGAGAACCCACTATACGGCAAGCGTTTCGCGAGCGGATGAGTACGAGATATCCCAGCGCGAAAATTACCGTGCGCAGACAGTTGCAATTTATTCTTCCGCGTTTCATATCTACCATTGACACGGTGCATTGGGCGACCAATCACGCATACTTTTGATTGTTTCATCTTACCAGCCGCGGTAGCTCAGTGGCTACGGCATTGCGCCACTGAGCTTGCGAGGTCGCGAGTTTCACCCCGGCCGACGCGGCCGCGGAACGCAAAGCGCTCGTGTATACCGCGCTTTGGGTGCACGTTAAAGAACCCGTATGGTCAAAATAATCCAAAGCCATCCACTACTGCGTCCCTCATAATATAAACCCACTGCTCATTTTCGGGACGTTCAACGCCAGAATTCTTAAATTATTTCATCTTACTTTTTTTGTGCTCTCACTGTGTTCCGTTTGTTACTGAAATTTATGTAGCCCTAAAGCTTTAGTCTGGCCAAATAGACTATACCACCACTAACTCTGCTTTGACTTCCTTTAATTTTTTTTTTTTTTTGTACGTACACGCGGCAACACGTCGCGTAAATACCGGCACAGAGTCAGTGAGCATTGGAAGGACCCCACAGTGATAGTGCGGGGCCATTGATGACCCAGCCACGGATCGGCCGCACTCACTTCGCTGAAGACACACCGTGTGCCGTGGAGGAGACGAAGTCCGCGTAAGCGCCCGTAGCGCGCACGTGCACTGCGCCGCCGGCGTTGTTCAACCGGCCAGCGTGCACGGCCGCGCGGCAGAGCGAGGAGAGAACGTGGTATTGGTAAGCACCGATCACTGAACCGGACACCAGACCGCAGCCGGGAGGACAGTGGACCCTGCGAGTCGTCAGAAATTGGCAGCGGGAGGAGATCCGATAAGCGCATTCATGTGCTCTGCAGTTTATATACGTATATAGGGTTTTTTTTTTTTAGCTGCAACAAAATTTTTCAAAAATTGCCTGCGGCAAATAGCGCATGTTTTTCTAACCATCGAGCCGAATTACTCGATGAGGCGGTCATTATTCCTACGCGAAATCAAAACGCCTAATTGAATAATTAACATAATTACACTAACTTTTTAATTAATTTACTTTACGGCACATATTTCAACCTACGATTTGTAGCTAGTGAGTTTGCAAGGCATATCCACTTGGAATGAATTCTGAGGAGGGCACCAGTTCCGATATATGCGCCGTCAACCTTGCGGTAAAAAAGCACTTGTTCCACTTACTTTTTTTTTTTTTTTGATGAAAACGCTACTTTTTACATTGAAGCACGAAAATTAATGGAACGCCTATGCATTTCGTCAGACACTATGAAAATGATTATATCGAGATTGGTGCGGTCCTGAGAATTTCTTTCCAAGTTGATACGCCTTGCTACATCACCGGCTACAATTTGTTAATTACAGAATGTGCCGTAAAGTAATTAATGAAAATTTTAATTAGCGTAATTGTGTTAATTATTCAACTGAGCATATTTATTTCTAGCAGAAGTAATGGTCACCTCATCGAGTAAACAAGGGTTGGGATTGCACTATCACCCACAAGCAACGTTTAGAAATTTTGTGCTGGTAAAAAAAAAAAAAAAAAGCACCTGATCCAGACAGTAAAGTCGGCTCATCCCCTACAGGAAAATTAAGCCACCCACGTTGAAGCGGAGCTATACTGTCACTGTTGTTTACTCCTTAGCGTTTTAATTATGAAGATATCTATAACATAAATGACAACATATTATCATAAATTATGCTATAAACAGAGATATAAGGATACGAAATTAAAAAAGGGAGTTGGAGGTATTTTACTTTTGTTGCAAACTGCGAAAAGACTCGGATATTTTGCGGCCTAAACATGCACCCTGACATTAGGAGGCGCTCTTCGTAGGCACCACAGTCAAATGCAAAATGGTGGCACTATATAGTATTTTCTTTACATTTTGTTCGACAATTCCTTTTTAGGTCATCTATAAATTAAGAGAAGTGGAGTGGCCGGCCCCGTCTAACAGGCACCAATATATCATTGCGTACAGTTAATAAATAAAATAAAAAAGTGCAAAGTGCCTACTTCAGGCTGCATACTTAGGCCGCGAAGTATCGGAGCCCGCTTGAACAGATTCCCTCTGCAGGGTTCGAGTTCGAAGACAACCATAAACTCCCACACCTGTACCAGCGCTACCGATCAACGGACACCATGCCCTAACGCAGAGGAGGCACGACAATCAGCTGGTGTCTGTAAAAGCTTTCTCACACCTGAAGGTATATTTAGAGTATATCCAGATATATGAGTCAATAAAAACTCGTCCGTTAAATTTAAAAAAAAAATTATGGGGTTTTACGTGCCAAAACCACGATCTGATTATGAGGCACGCCGTAGTGGGAGACTCCGGAAATTTGTACCACCTGGGGTTATTTAACGTGCACCTAAATCTAAGTACACGGGTGTTTTCGCATTTCGCCCCCATCGAAATGCGGCCGCCTTGGCCGGGATTCGATACCGCGACCTCGTGCTCAGCAGCCCAACACCACAGCGACTGAGCAACCACGGCGGATCCTCCGGTAAATTAGGAAAGCACAATAAACACGGCATTTAAAGATAACGTATTAACTGTAAGATGACTAGCAAAAAGTTTCTGCGTCAGATCTCACGTAGTCAGTTATCAGTAGTATACAACCGTAATCACCGTAAGTTCGATATCGAGTCATGTTTTGAGTCAGTATATGAGGCATGAGTATTAGAATGAGTTACAAGGGCATCTGTTGAAAGGGAAACATCGTCATTCACCAAAGAGTAAAGCAAAAATCTAGACAAAGGAAACCTATAGGGGTTTCACAAGAATTTGGAATGCCTGTTACATTCACAACTTGCCTCAACCATCAGCTCCGCAAGATAGCTTTTGTACAGTAAACCACCTCTAAAGATAGATCATTATCTGTTGGCTCTGGCCTTTAACTACGTTACAGAAATCATACGGCTAACTGCGACTTTCAGGCGGCATGGTATAAAGCAGGAGTTCCTGAACTGCGTCCATAGTATTAATTCGTGCTCGGCCGCCCGACCGCGCGGACTGGAGGAACATTGCGGCACTATGACAAGTATACGTATTGTTGTTAAATCGGGGTCTGAGTACATCTCGCGTACCCCCTAACGATAAGCACAGATTTTGTAGCTAAACGAGAAGTGTTTGTACGTGCTCTACTTACCTCACCGCCGTGTCGCTATCATCAGATAAGATCTCGTTGGCTTTTGTTGAGCACGTCACTTCTGTTTCGGAAACTGGAAGAAAACGTTGGATCTCAGTGAGAACGTGTATAAGATGCGGTACGTTGCTTTTCTTGGCAGGAAGCGAACCTATTAGTGACAGCGTGATTTCAGATCGTAGAGGATCGTTATGTTTTAACTGGTGTGACAAATGTCTAAGCTTGCGATGAATTTCTTGTAAAAATGGGTTGCGAGTTTGCGCGCGTCCTGTCCGCTTCTACTTCTGTTGTCCGTGTTCTTTTAGCGCAGTACCCCCATTTTTACAAGATGAACATCCACCAACTAGCCCAACTTGCCGCTCTACTGAGACAAATAGCGCCTGTATAAGAAACGCACGCATGCTTCATTCATTCATTCATTCATTCATTCATTCATTCATTCATTCATTTGTAAAAACATTACTAAATAATGGGGTTTTCCGTGCCAAAACCACGATCTCATTATGAGGCTCGCCGTAGCGGGCGACTGTGGAACAATTTGGGCCACCTTGGCTTTGTTTACTTATCAAACAATGCACAGGTTCACGGTCGAACTTACATCCACAGCATCGAACCATCGAACTGTGAAAGCGAGACAAGAAAACTGTTCTTGTCGATGCAAACTTTCATCCGACTCACATAAAAAACTTCTGCGCATGTAATAGCGCTTCGTCCATCATAAACTTCGCGCGAAAATGTTTGGCACTCTTGGGTCCGCCTAACTGACGTAAAAAGTAGGATGAGGACAAGCCGCCTGCCAATAGCACGAAGAACTTAGGGGCGAAAAGCTTTGTTAATTTGGCCTCCGAAGTATATAGCTTCCACGGAAGGAGTACTTGAAGCTGGTTACAAGTTAATTATTTACTCAGTCAACTAATAATGTGCTGTTTAAATTAATTATAATGAGTGCGTTCCTTGCCAGCGCTGGTTGTGTCGACTGTCTTGGTATAGCAACACAGCCACACGCAAGGAGAAAAAAAAGGAACGATGCAGAGCGCTTTGTGTTGTGTCGCTGTATCCAATAATACGGCACCAAATCGCCTGACAGAATCATTTCAACATGACGACTGTTCAGCAAAGCAACGAGAATTCGTGTGAACAAAGCTGGTACCGCCTCCTGCATGTACAGTACATGCATGCCCTATCTTCTCGGTATTCGAATCAACTGTGCTAATGCAATAGGAAATAAGGGCAAGGGTTACTAAACTTGTGATGCGCTGAAAAGTAGTTGCGTATAAATTAACTGCCATCACTCAATGAAACTGAGAAAAACACAGATGAAGTTAAGCGTTTTTGTTAATAGGGGGTAGTGGCATTTGTTTAACGTTTCCTAACATTCCTGTTAAAGGGAAGTGTTAGAAAATGAAAACTTATACTGTTGTGTTATATGGTGCGGTACTACAGAAGCCATCGCACCTCTCCTCTTCCCTCCATATTTTTCTGTATTTTAAGTAAATATCAAGACATGGAACCGTGCCTGGAGAGCATTGGCCAGGGCTATAACTAGCCACGGTAATCCATTTAAATCTTCATTCTTACAGGCAGTATCCGTCACGTGGAAAGTGTAGGAGATGTCATTTGACCTATAAAACCGTTCATACTATCAATGGCACTGAGACTGCTGTGTGCAGCACGGCCCCAGTCACGTAATTAGCGTAATAAATAAATAATAAATAAGGGTAAATAAGGACGGCGCATTATGGGAAGTGTCAACCAAGCCAGTAGTCAGTGAGGCATGCCAATGACTGTTAATTTCTCTATAGCTGATTCACAGAACACGCCTCTCAATTACCGTATCAGTACGCTAATCAGGGGATGTATTTTCGGACGATCACTTTCCGCGATACTATCGCCTTCGCGTGACGTAGTGCTCAACCAGCCAATCAGCACGCGCCTGACGGCAGAGGCGATAGTATTGCCGAAAGTGATCGTCCTAAACTACGGTCCCAGCTATTTGCTTCCTTCATATAAGGTTGCCTTCTCTTTCTCTCTCTTGACTGTCACACACCAGCATCGCCATTATGGCTGCATGTAAAGCCAGGCGCCTTCTCTGCTCGACAGACTCACCTTTAAGGCAGAATGGTGGAGGCGCCGACCAGACGCCCTCCTGGGTGCACTCCAGTGACTTTGCGCCGACAATTTCGTATCCGTCGGCGCATGAGTAGGTCACGGTGGTGCCGTTGTACTGGATCTCCCGCACGCTGGTCGCGGAACCATGCACCTGCGCAACGCTCCGAGCCACGTCGGGTAACGGAGGGCACGGCACCTGCCTCTCTGCGTAAGGGTCAACGTCGCATAAAAACGACTGGCAAGGAGGAAAAAAAAGCATAGGAGGGGCGTGCGGGAGGTGAACCCTGCACGAGTCGTTGCACGCCTGTGAAACATAGATTGCGAAGTAATTGCTCTCTCGTCGAGCGCTATTAGTAAAAGTGGATCTTCCCGACGTTTGTCGTGTTTTTCTTTCGCATAGATAGTCTAGGCTGGCGCAGGCGTAATGTCTGCATTCTATTCTGGGTGTCCCTGGCATGCAAAATTAGTGTCACTGCATGCGGTAGAAAGGAGCGCAGCCAAAGAAATTAGCTAGCCTTATAGTAGGGCATACCGCAAGCCGTTCCAGAATTGGCTACGATATATTGTGCGTCGCTTGCGGCTCCAACATAAAAACAGAAAACAAAAAAGCGAAAAAAAAGCAAAACGGTATCTTCATTTGGGCTACTGAATCATCACAGCATGCGGCATGTGGTCACACCATTGAGCATGAACCACTCCAACTTTCTCAAGACTACCACTTCAAAAAAGAACATTCACGCAGTCTGTTCCCTCCCTCGAAGCCCATTGCGTCTTAAAGGGGCTTTTTACGACAACCGTTTATATGATGGCGTCGAGCAGGCGCTCAAGGCGCACGTGTGAGTGGTCCGTCCAGCGTGCCGAGCGTCATTAAGAACGCCGAGTTGCGCACAAATTTACATCTTGTCGACGACTGAAGTTCGCTGGTCCATACAACATGACCTTTCTCTGTCAGCTTAGATTTCAAGCATCAGATATACGCAACGTCTCCCTAACCCTTAGTGCTGTCACGTCGTTGCGCAATTAACACGCGAACCATGCAGCATGGAGAGATGAAGGCCCTTTATATAAAGTCTGAAAAATTTCCTTTTCAGCTGAGGAAGAACAAATGCAGAGAGAGAGACGCAGCCTATACAGATGGTGGTCTAGCTCACCGCAATAGGGTGGCGCTCCATTCCATGAGCCATCGTTTTGGCAGTTGATGGTGCCAGCGCCGATCCTCTTGAAACCAGTTGGGCAGTTGTAATGAATAATCTTTGGCAGGTTTGCTGGCGCCATGGTTGCTAGGACACCTTGCTGATGAGCTGGAGGAGTGCAGCCTGACAAGAATACGGCAGTAGATAAGTAGCGGAATAGTAACGATCATTCATAGGCCAATTTTAAAAAGAGCTGCAAATAGTTCATCACAAACAGTGATGAACAAATATGAAATTAAAAGCCTGTGTGACCTTGCAGAAAGGGGTGTTAAACCCATGAGTGAAATCTTTAATGGGCAAAGCAATGCAAGGATTCAGAACGATTAAACGTAGTTGCTATTACTTAGTTAATGTAGTAAACAAACGTACTCTACACGAACGGAAACTTAAACGCATGACAGCTATAAACAAACGTAAATGGATACAAAAATGCTGCTATCCTCTAGTACCACACATCTCATAGTAAAAATAATAATAACTCCATTGACGCTCTCCCCGTATCAGAAACTTTACTGCTCGTCAACGTGCCTTGAATGAAACACAGCTTCTTTCAAGTAACACAAAACGCAGCCATTAATGCAAATAGCCGAGTAAAACTATACGTGACGCACAAATACTACCCGGTTCGTGGGTGCAACTGAGACATCTGCTCCCTTTAACACAACGGGGGAACATCGCAGAAGATAGAAACAGAAACTGAGGCATTAACATGACACACAAGGCGTTGTGCTTAAAATAGATTATGCAGATCCAACGCACATTTTAGAATCTGTGTGAAGCGAAGCTTTCGAGAAGCGGTCAATCAAGTGCAATGAATTTGCCCATTTCATTCCTGGCGCACGCGCATGTGCTCTCGCGCTCCCGTGCTACGCAATGTGACGCACGCGGTGATCGTCTCTGTCTGTCTGTCTGAAAAACTTTATTTAAAATACACGGAGGAAGCTTGAGGTGACCCGGAGGGGGCCACCTCTCACACTCACTAGGTGTGTTCCTCATTACAGGAGCCCATTGGTGACCGCCGCGGCTTCTGCTAGGTCGACCAAGGCCTTCTGGCTCGCCAGGTCGGAGCAGCTGAGCAGGGCTGCCTCCCAGTCATCGCGGGTGGGGTTTGGTTTTGGGGTGAGGTTCGGGGTTGATTGGCATGCCCACACCGTGTGGAAGATGTCCGAAGACTTCTCCGCACAGTGCAGGCATTATCCTGTACAGGCAGGATCAACGTGGTTTAAAACTGCCGGGCACAGCAGTGTTTTGGTGTAAAGGCGGAGGGAGTGTGCGTACCTCTGCATTTGTAAGGCCTTTACAGGGCTTTGGATAAATTGCATGGTCGAATTGGTATCATTGAAATTTCTCGAAAAGTGAGGGCCGGATTAGGATCGGGATCCATTTCGGAAGGGTCTGAAGGCGTTGCCCGGATAGTGAGCGCGCGGGCAGCGGCGTCTGCCGTTTCGTTGCCTTTGAGGCCCATATGAGCAGGAGCCCGTACGATCGTTCGAGACGCGGGGGCCCCGAGGTAGTCGCTATTTTGAAGGATGCGAGACGCAATGAGAGGAATGTACCCCTGTTCAATATTTCTGCAGGCCCCTCTCGAGTCGGTGATGACGCGCGAGTCCTGGTGTGTGGCGGCTAGCGCGATGGCGACTTCCTCCGCATGTGTTATGTCTTGAGCTCTGAATGTTAGGCCATTGAGCTAGTTGGCATTGGCACAATAGAAGTATACGTGCTGGAGGGCTGGGACTCGCGCACTTATTCCTGAAGCAAGACGTGTCACGATTTATGTTTCTTCGCGACCAATGTGATCCCTTTCTGTACACTGTAATACAAGTCAGAATAAACAATGCGTTACCGCAATTTGTTGCATCGTCCTCCGACTTTGAGCACACTGGCATTCGTGGTTATCTACGTGAAGTCGTGGCTGCGTTCAATGTTTTAAATGTGCGATATTCCTCAGAGTATATTTCTGGTGTCACCAAGAAGAAACTATATAAGGATCTTGTGGATTCAATGTTACCTGTTCCCATTTACCGGTCGGTGTATGCATAAGAACCAGAAAGAAATGTACTCAAAAGAGTCAAGAATGCCTGTGCGACCGTTAGTAAAGACGTTTTCCTTCAATTTACATATCGGCACGCTTCCAGTGAAGCCATGGCTTCAAGAAAAAGGGCTCTTCGTAGCTTATAGACAATCAACTGCCTTCTTTGTAAAAAAATCAGCGGCCCCTCCCCTGTCGAGGAAATGGGGTAAGAGAAACTTGTCGTGTATTTCTTAGGTTTTCCTCGGAATGAATTGCACTGACGAGTACCACGTTGTGCTCGAACCACAACCGGTCACACGCACTGCAGCTGGCTCCCAAGTTCCGGTTGAGAAACTCGCGTTGAAACCTGGCCGTCGCACCGAGGAAGTTGGCGCTAGCGTTGCCGAGGCGTGCACCACCGTTGTCGGATTCCTGGGGGGCAAGACGACGCTGACGTTTCGCCTAGGCTTCGAAAGCTTTCACGCTAGAATAGGCACGTCGACGACGAGCCCTTTCCCGAGCGGGTTCGTGGCGCCGTTGCACAAACGCAGCCTGCTCCTCGGCGGAACGCACCACACGTGTCTTTTCATCCGACCACCGAACTCATCTGAGGCGAGGGAAGCCCGGCGGAGTGCGTGCCAACCCCCTTTCCTTCCCTTTCCATCACGCGACACACCAAACGACCGCGATTGGTCGCAGGCGTCACGTGATCCGGCGCCGGTGCAGCTTTCCCCGCACCTGCTCTTTCTTTCTTCCTTTCTTTATTTCACGTGAGTTTTTCGCCACCGAAACATGTGAGCCAATACATGCTTCGCTTAAAAAGCCTGAAACTAGTGAATTTCTTTTTTTTTTTTTTTTTTTTTGCTGTTCAAGCTATTCGGCATGACAGCAGCCACACCCAGCAGCAACGGTCAGGAATGTCTGGGAGGGTTCGCAAAGAAAGCTTCGCTTTGAAAGCACATACTTTGCCGGTAGAAACACACGACGTTTCCGATTTCGTTATATACATGCGCTGCTCTCCAGTAGTGATGAATAACCAACTTAAAACACATGCTCGATCCCCTTACCATCTCTGATTTCGCAAAGAGCGCCTGAGAATCCTGGGAGACACCGGCATTGACCTGTGTCCTTGTCGCAGACTCCTCCATTCTGACAGTTGCACACTGCAAGAAAAGAAGGCAGGCTTAAAGACGAGTGCTCACCTTGCGCAAATTCATGGAGTTCCGCTACAGGCGCAGAACCAGAGGTGTCGACGCCATTTAAAAACAAATTGCCGTTATTTATTATTGCGGTCTCGTCTACAAGCATCCCGAATATAGTAGCTTTTCTTTTATTACCATTTCCAGTGCCTCCTGGAAAAAGCAGGTGACAGACACCCCGGCCAATGGTCAGGAATGGCTGGTGAACCTTGCCGAATCAGTGTTGCCACCTAATGGGGCCCTGGACTAGAAACTTTGCTTTGGAAACACAGCTACTCACCACGACTATGTAATGAAGTTAAATAATTCAAACAGGCCCCATGCAAGGAGCAGGCGACAATGGAAACACCATCGTGCGTCTGCGGCCTTTCTTTTTCATTGCTTCCTTTTCTTTTTTCTTTTCATTTTTTTAGCACGAAAAACCAACGTTCTCTGCATGTTATAACAAAAATCTTCCCGTGTTGTCATGAGGAATTCAGCACAGGCCAGTTAAATCTAATCGAGCCCTCATCCACTGCTGAATATTACAGCCGCGTCTCCCAAACCGACGCGACCGCAATTCAAGCGCATAAACTAAATATCTCCAGTTTAAACCTTTGTGCGAATGGGGAGCAGATAGTGGGTAACCTAAACAACCACTGTTTTGGGACGGACGTTTCGCGTTCTGTGTTGACCGTGGAGTGCTGTAGAACACATCTATTATAATCATTTTCAGTAAAGTGCTGCTGTCGCATGAGTGGGTGCTTCGCGTTGTAGCTGCTTGGAGAAGGAATTAACTATGTTTTCAACGCTTAGGGCAAACAGCCTTTTACACGCTTAGTACAAACAGCCGGAACGGAACAAAGCTTTGTCAACGGGTGTCGTAATATTCTTAGTTGCACAGAAAAAGAAAATCATGTTATATGAAGATATACGGGACCGACCTACCTACAACCTCGGAAATTCAACTGTACAAGCACAGCTGCTACAAACTTGCTTGAAGTCTAGATGCAGCGATTATTAAGTAATGATGTCGTTTTTTTTTTTCTTGAATGTGCTCACAACATCAGCGCAGTGGTGTAGCCAGGAATATTGTTTCGGAGTGGATGGGGCGGGACACGCACTTGACTGGTAGAAGGGGGCGGGGCAGAGAGGGATGGCAGTAAGGTGCCCCTTTCTAGCTTCAGCGCATAGGTAATAGGAATAAAAAGCGGCGCATTGCCATATGGCGACGGCTTTTAGCTGAAGCTCCATATCCTATCGCTGGGGTGATGCACTCAGTTCAAGCACTTCCCGTCCTCGTCAGTCATGCACTGATGTGGATCTGCAGTCTACGCTACGGTGTGCCTCATAATCAGATCGTGGTTTTGTCAGGTAAGAAGAATTTTTTTTTATTTAATACGGTGCGGGCCGTTGCTTCATTAGGGTCCGCGTTTATAGAATGTAATAACCCTGTAAAGACCACTGTTGTTTTCTTTTTAACTAAAGCGCAGGAATTCAACCGTGACCGGTACTTTTAGCTTCATAATCGAGTTTTACTATTCGCGAAGGTTACTACTGAGTTCCTGCCCTGTTTTTGAAAATGTGTTTTTGCTTTAAAAGTCTTGACTATAATTAGGGTAATTCGCTTTCGCGTATTTCACGATAATTCCCGATTTTGCATCCCGAACAAGCTTTATCAAAATCGCGCTAGACCTAATTTCTCCACGAAGTTTGCCCTTTCGTAAAGAATAATAATAAATGCAGTTGTTGCAAAACTAATGAACACTGCTTACCTCGTAGAGCAATTATGGTGATATATTCACATATATATATATACATATATATATATATATATATATATATATATATATTATTACTTATACATATATATTAATTCGATAAGCGCTTGCGTTTCGCTAACCACTCAAGCGAAAACCAGCATATATATTATATTCAGCGCCTTCTGGCCTTGAGTGAGCGAAACTTGTTGCTTTTTTTAGTAGCCGCGTTTACATGGCCCACCGCTTCGCATTTCCCGCACATCGCATACATGTAAACAGCTGTAATGCACTTGGAAGCGAACGCAGCGATGGCGTTGCTCTGCATTGCGAGCGGTAGCTGTGACCTTGAGCAGACATTTAACCAACTGTGGTACGTTCAAAGGGTGGCAGACTAGCCTTGGTGTTTTATTAATTTTGCTCCAAGAGCGTGTGGCGCGAAGCAGTAAAACAGGACGACAACAAACAAGGACGAAAGGCCCAACAGATCCAGGATGGACACAGGAATGCTGAAAATGCATATGATAATGTATGTCAACAACGGCTAGTAAGACAAGTAGCACCACCTCACCTCTTGCGAAGCATGCCCATGTGCACTACTATGCTTTTTTGTTTGTTAATTAAAGTGCAGAGAACAAAGCAAACAAGCAATCGCCAAACACGTCTCTATTTGTTGTTTTTGTTTACGTGGTTTCCTTTAAACGTATAAATAATTCCTGCCAACGAGTATTTACATAATTGAGTTCGTCATGTCACTTTTCAGCAGCTCTCTTTCTCACTACGTGTTCCCGTGAGTGATTTCGCTTCGTTAAATATGTTTGTGTCCAAAAAGGGTTCATTGCGTCTGTTAATCGTTTGGGAAAGCTACCCGGAAAATTCCTAATTTTGGACTGGCAGAGAGAAAGAACTCCGATTTTCCCCCAGTTTCTCTCTTTAAAAATACCACCCAATTTTTATCCCCCCCCCCCCCCCGTATTAGAAAAAAATATATCAAATCCGAAAACGAAGACCCTATAACTATAATGCATGCAACGAACGTGGGAGGAGTCCGACAGAGCTGGCCAATGCGCAGCCCCGGAAGCTTGTCCGTTGCGGCCGTGCGTTCGCTGACAACTCACCCGAGGTACACCAAACACCATACTTTCCGGGCGGGCAGGTTTCGCATGCATTCAGACCTTCGGCACACGTCCGACAGTGCGAATAGTTTGGGCAGACCTTGTTGTAAGAGTCCCTGTCGCAAGGTCGGCAGCGAAACTCAAGGCGGCGGACGTAGCTGCACCTGCAAGAAAGGTTTCTCGTATGTGAGAGTACTCCATTTACTCGTGAGCCTTAGCCAAACAAGCAGTTATATCAGAGTGTCCGGCTATCTGAGCCATTCGTTCTAATACCCGTAAATGTGGAGATAAAGCCGGCATAGAGTGTGTTTTTTTTTTTTTGTCTTATGATAAAAGGCTTATGGGAGCAAGAATTCAGGCGATAAGTTCTAGAAGCTCCGGGCTAATGGTCATCACGAATAGTTGAGTGAGGTTTGCACCTGCGTAGGCGTTAGTTTAGCATTAACCAAAGAAAAGATAGAAATCGGAGCATAGTTGATGTAATACATTTTTAATAAAGAGCCGCTCGGAAAAAATTACGACAGAACTCATCTCACTATGACTCAATGGTAATGCGATTGCATTCGAACAATGTAGCGACACACCGTACTCCTGAAGTCACATTTATTTGATATCGGTAGTGGTCATTCTGCGACTTCCGTTCCTTTGGCTATTCGCAACTAAAATGAACTGCAGGGGGCGCTGCGAAATCTGGCCGCGTCTGGTAACACTGTGCAACATGGCGGATGCACCGAGGTCCCCGCGTCCCCGCAACCGCTGTGTTTGATGATTTTCGTGCAGTGTGATGCCGGTTTGCGCTCTTTTGTGGAAGGAAAGCGGGTGATGAGGCTGAAGTGGTCGCACTGTGTGTGAAAACCTCTGGCGTGACAGCGGACCCACACGAGATTCTGATGAAAATCACCGATGTATTCTTGAACCCATTGGTCGTGGAACCGAAGTGCTCGTGCACTGGGGTTTTGTCGGAAAAGTACAAGCACGCTTCTGCTGCTTTGATTCACTGTTAAGGTGCGGACAGATAGTCCGGCGTTTCGAGCGTGCGAGACAGCGGCCGACGAAGTCGGATACTTCACGCTGGCCTCGCCAGGATTGCTGAAAATTTACTGCCTGCTCAACTTGGCACGTTTAACAAGGAACGCAGCAGCGCACCAACTTGCTCGATCAGCTGTTTCCACTGTGCATGCGCATAAATGCGCAGCCAGTGAGCGCTTTTTCATTGTTGTTGCCTCAACACACTTTCGTTCGGTGAAGGCGCAAACTCTGCTCGCTCTTTTTAGTTCAGAGAGCAAGCGAACTTAAAATCAAGCTTTGCACTTTATCGCGAGCATGCACTACGAATCTGTGGCGAACCTTTCCCACTACTTTTGCGTTCCTGTTACCTAGTTTACATTCAAGATTTTCGCAACGTGACTGCTGCTTCGCTTAGCCGTGGTTATTGCAGTAGTTGGCCCATTATAATATTGTTTCTCTCGTCGACAGCAGAAACAATAAATGAGAAACAGAAGGATCTGCTTACTACAATAAAAACACATTTGCACACTATGTGTATGGCTTGTGGTGCGTGGCCTGACCATGACTGATTTCTCCCCGCTGTCTTCTAACATATCGCTTATTGCTGCTGTGTAAACTAATCAAAGAAAATAATCTGTTTCTGTGCAAATTATAGTTAACTCACCTAGTACATGAATCTAACTATTTTTTCATGTTATTCAATAGTTGACGTATTCTGCATTTTAAGTGGCCAAAACTGTGTTCGCCTCTGAACTGCCAATTTCCTTCAGACGCTGATATAAGACACAATTGCTTTCATAATTACGCATTTTCAAATGAGCGCCTTCTAATTTGTACTAATTATACGGGTAGCGTGTCCACGCCCGCAAGAAAGGCGTATCGCTATGCTACGCCATAGTTATTTTGCACGCTGGCACGTACATGCTGTGCTTACATAGAAGATTTACCGACGTTACCCGGGAGCACCTGAAACTCCGATGTACCAATTTTTGCTGATGTACCATACGCGGTCGTTCCACGTTGTGCGCCGCATGTATCCGATATAACAGCTTTAATCAAGGAAGCATTGAGCGACATTCACAACTGCATTACCACGGCCGCTATCACGTGAAACTGCATGTTGCAACACGCATACGCTGAACGTTATCCCGATGTCAGTAACAACCTCAACGCAAACTCCCTGAAGTTCGCTGCAGCGCTTTACTGCAAACATAGTACAAGCAACCGGATCGCGTTCTCTTCACACAAACATCAAACCGATCCTAGCCGGAAACAAAAAAAGAAAAAAAAAGGGGGGGGGGGGGGAACTTTCTCGAGCAAGATGTCGAGAGCACAACTGAGAACACAACTATTCCTGTCGTTGCAGCTTTGCGATGCGAAGATTCGCAATCCATGTGGCTCTTCGACGCCACAAAACTTCAAAACGCAGCAATATTCCTAGGCCGTGCGGAGTGTCGTAGATGTGGCCTCCATCGTTCTAGAGGCGCACCCGGTCGCAGTACGAAGGCTTAATTACAATACAATGTCAAAGAAGGATAGACGTAAGAAGGCGGTATGACGACTACGTCATGACGACAATGGGATGGCTTTACTGAAGTGATGACGATGGTAAAACGACAGCGTCACGACGACGGCATGACAACAATGGTATGACGGTGACTGTGTCACAACGATGACGTGAGGACGGTGGTATAACGAGAGGTGGGATGCCGAAGTTAGAATTGGTGATAATGGAACGACCACGACAGCATCGCGACGATGGCATGGCAATGAATGCCTGACGACGACACAATGACTAACACGGCATGACAACGGTATAAAGACAATAGGATAAAGACGATCGAGTGTATGACGACAATACAATCATTGCATCCTGTCGGTGCTAACATATGGGGCAGAAACTTCGAGGTTAACAAGGAAGCTCGAGAACAAGTTAAGGACTGCACAAAGAGCGATGGAACGAAAAATGTTAGGCCTAACTTTCAGAGACAGTATGAGAGCGGTGTGGATCAAAGAACAAACGGGGATAGCCGATATTCTAGTTGACATTAAGAGGGGAAAATGGAGCTGGGCAGGTCATGCAATGCGTAGGATGGATAACCGGTGGACCATTAATTAGAGTTACAGAATGGATACCAAGAGAAGGAAAGTGCAGTCGAGGACGGCAGGAAACAAGGTGGGGCGATGAAATTAGGAAACTTGCAGGCGCAAGTGGAATCAGCTAGCGCAAGAAAGGGGTAATTGGAGATCGCAGAGAGAGGGCTTCGTCCTGCAGTGGACATAAATATAGGCTGATGATGATGATGATGATGACAACGACAATGGCGTGAGGACGACTGTATTAAGAAGGCTGTATGACAAGGACGGCATGACGAGAGTCAGATGACGAAGCTGGAGTGACGATGATGGAACGCCACGATGGCATCACTACGGCGGTCTGACAACGAATGCATGACGGCTGTATGAAGACGATGGCTTAACGACGATTGCATGAGCAGAGTCGGATGACAAAGTTGTAATGACGACGATGCAGCCAACGCGACGGCATCATGCACGACCACGAGCCCATACACAGTAGCCCAAGCTATTAAACTTGCTAAACTGGGTCGGCGTAGAAGGCGTGACGACGATGGCATGACGAGAGTCAGATCACGAAGGTGGAATTTAGACGACGATTCATGCACGAGACAGAGCCCAAGACAAACTGGGTCGGCGTAGAAGGCGTGACGACGATGGCATGACGAGACATGACAAAGACGACGATGCAGCCAACGCGACGGCATCAGCACGACCAGACGACAGACAGACAGACAGACAGACAGACAGACAGACAGACAGACAGACAGACAGACAGACAGACAGACAGACAGACAGACAGACAGACAGACAGACAGACAGACAGACAGACAGACAGACAGACAGACAGACAGACAGACAGACAGACACAGACAGACAGACAAACTGGTCGGCGTACGTGACGACGATGGCATGACAGAGTCGGATGACAGTTGTACGACGATGCAGCCATCATGCACGAGACCCAGACAGACTTGCTAGACAGACAGACAGACAGACAGACAGACAGACAGACAGACAGACAGGGTCGGCGTAGAAGGCACGACGAGACAGAGTCGGAGACAAAGTTGTACAGATGCACGACATGCACGAGACATACACAGACAGCTACAGACAGACAGACAGACAGACAGACAGACAGACAGACAGACAGACAGAAGACAGACGTGACGACGATGACAGACAGACAGACAGACAGCCAACGCGAGACAGCACGACCACGAGCCCAGAGCAGACAGAGAAGGCGTGAGACGAGGCATGACAGACATGACAGACGAGACAGACACGACAGACGAGACAGAGCAGACAGAGAAGGCACGACAGGCACGAGACGGATGACAAAGACAGACAGACGATGCAGACAGACAGACAGACAGACAGACAGACAGACAGACAGACAGACAGACAGACAGACAGACAGACAGACAGACAGACAGACAGACAGACAGACAGACAGACAGACAGACAGAGACGACAGACAGACAGACAGACAGACAGACAGACAGACAGACGACAGACAGACAGACAGACATACGACAGACAGACAGACAGACGACAGACAGACAGACAGACAGACAGACAGACAGACAGACAGACAGACAGACAGACAGACAGACAGACAGACAGACAGACAGACAGACAGACAGACAGACAGACAGACAGACAGACAGACAGACAGACAGACAGACAGACAGACAGACAGACAGACAGACAGACAGACAGACAGACAGACAGACAGACAGACAGACAGACAGACAGACAGACAGACAGACAGACAGACAGACAGACAGACAGACAGACAGACAGACAGACAGACAGACAGACAGACAGACAGACAGACAGACAGACAGACAGACAGACAGACAGACAGACAGACAGACAGACAGACAGACAGACAGACAGACAGACAGACAGACAGACAGACAGACAGACAGACAGACAGACAGACAGACAGACAGACAGACAGACAGACAGACAGACAGACAGACAGACAGACAGACAGACAGACAGACAGACAGACAGACAGACAGACAGACAGACAGACAGACAGACAGACAGACAGACAGACAGACAGACAGACCAGACAGACAGACAGACAGACGAAAGACAGACAGACAGACAGACAGACAGACAGACAGACAGACAGACAGACAGACAGACAGACAGACAGACAGACGACAGACAGACAGACAGACAGACAGACAGACAGACAGACAGACAGACAGACAGACAGACAGACAGACAGACAGACAGACAGACAGACAGACAGACAGACAGACAGACAGGCTGATAACGGCCGAAGTAGGTAAAGAATCCTACTTTATTTAGAGAGAACAACTTTATTTAAAAAAATAAAGCCCAGTCCGGGTCCAGTAAAGATAACGAGGCCTAGTCTTCAGACAGGCCCAAAAGTTTAAGGTGTACGAGCCCTGCCTTTATAGTTAGTGCCTGGGGAGGAGTGCGCTGTTGTAGAAGATAGCATGTGGAACACCAACGCGATTTGCCGCATGTTCTGGGGATAGATATCTCTAAACATGAAATATAGGCTGATGATGATGATGATCTCTAAACTGGTGTTTCTCGATATTTCTGGTAATTCAACGTGTCTTGAACTATGTATGACTTTAATCCTGTAATAGCAGCATTGGCCTATAGTCGTTAATTAGGAAGTCAATTAATTGTAGCGAAGGAGACAGGCGTGTGCTTCTGGCGCATCGCCAACCCCTCGCTCGAGAAGCCCTCGCTCGAGCCTGACGCTCGATCAACAGACCTGCCTGTGTATCGTTCTGGCTTGGCAATTAAACCGCGTTACTTATTTGTTGGAAGTTGCTAGGTTTTGTCGAAGAACTTTGTCGCTCGCTCAGAAAAGTAATGACACCCTTGTCTGCACTGTTGCTCCGCACAGCAAGCACACAGAACATCACTCCTGTTGCATGCACTACCCGCATTACCGTTTGAGGACCCACACACAGTCGAGTTTGTTGTTCTGTCTTCCTGCTCATTACGACATCATCCTGGGGTGGGAGTTCCTTTCCGATCGCAAGGCCGTTATTGACTGTTCTCGCGCCGAAGTCAAATTTTCGCCGCTTATCGATGCTGACGCCGAATTAGATGAGGCTGATGATTCCGGCGACAAACTTCGTTGCTGATGACATTACGATACCTCCGTACTCATCTGTATTGCATTGCGGCTGCCTGCTCCAACTCTGTTAAGACACCACTGCCCTTTTTACAGTTGGATATTTTTGTTGATCGACGATGTTCTCTTTCCTTCACTCTCATCACTGTCACTTCCCTCATATGCTCGTCTCCAACGATTATGCCTCGCCCCTGACTTTGCGCCGCGGTGGGTGCCTTAAACGTCTCGAGCCCACCGACTCGGTGACCATCTTCGACGCACCTCTTGATGGCACCTGCGTCTAGATCAGCACATTGACTTGTTGTCCTACTTGCTCCCTGTCTACGCCGGACGTCTTCGACAGCTCTATGAATGCCCTCCTGAGCCGTAAACAACGTTCCCAGCTCTTCAACCAGCTTCGCAAGTGCTCCTCTACATTCGATTGTCAACAAGCGACTTTGGGTCGCAAATGGACGGTGTATCAAGAGATCGATACGGGCACCTACGCTCGGCTGCTCCAGCGAGCTTATCGCGTATCACCCACAGAGCGCCGTGTTATTGAAGACCAAGTCAGCGATATGCTTCAGCGTGGAGTTGTTCAAACTTCTAACAGTCCCTGCTCGTCCCCTGTAGTACTTGTAAAGAAAAAAGTTGGATTCATCCGGTATTTCGTGAACTACTGCCATCTTAATAAAATAACGCGTAGAGACGTGTATCCTTTGCCGCGCATCGACGACGCTCTCGATTCTTTGCAAGGCGCGGAGTACTTTTCTTCCCTCGACTTACTTTCCAGCTATTGGCAAATGTTCATGGCTCCGGCCGATCGCCCAAAAACAGTCTTCGTAAAACCAGACGGCCTGTATGAATTTAACGTCATGCCGTTTGGTCTTTGCAATGCCCCGGCTACTTTTTAACGGATGATGGACAATCTCCTCCGTGGGCTAAAATGGAAGACGTTATTATGTTACTGTGATCGTGTTTTCTCCTGACTTCACCACTAATCTGTGCTGTCTCGAGCACGTCTTGCAGTGCTTAACTAACGCAGACCTCCAACTCAACATAAAGAAATGTCGCTTTGGAGCCAAGCACCTAACGATACTCGGACACGTGGTTTCCAAAGACGGCATTTTACCCGACGCTTCAAAACTTCGCACGGTCACCGATTTCCCGAAACCCACGTTCCTGAAGGAACTCCTGCTTCATCGGGCTCTGCTCATACTTTCATCATTTTATCAGAAATTTCGCTTCTTTCATTGCTCCGTTGACCCATCTCCTGCGAGGCGACACTGCCCTTTCTATCTGGTCCCCAGCTTGCGACGACGCGTTCACAACATTGCGCCGTCTGTTCACATCGCCGCCCGTACTGCCCCACTTAGACCCATGGCTCCCACAGAAGTCCATAACGGATGCCTGAGGCGTAGGACTTGGTGCTGTGCTCGCTCAGCGCAAAAGTGGATATGGCGAATATGCAGTAGCCTACGTGAGCCAGACACTAACCAAGGCTGAAGCGAATTACTCCGCCACAGAAAGGGAGTGCTTAGCTATCATTTGGGCCCTTGGAAAATTTCAACCATACCTGTACGGCCGTCCCCTCGATGTCGTTACCGACCATGACGCCTTATGTTGGCTGTCGACATTGAAAGACCTAACAGGCCGCCTTGCCATTTGGGCCTTCCGATTACAGGACTTCGACGTGCGCATTGTCTATCGGTCTGGCAGTGAACACCTCGATGCGAACGCTCTCTCTCGCTCACCCACATCAAGTAACACAACTTGCCTTTCCATCATCGACTCGGTGTTTTTGTTACCAGCGCTCATCGATGTGGCTGCGGAGCATCGCAAAGATCCGTGGATTGCAGCTTTTTTGAACTGCCTTTCTGACTCCCCGGCAACTCGCCCTTCCCGTGCTCTGCTGCCGTCAAGCTTGTCATTTTGCGGTACGCGATAAACTGCTCTATCGTCAGAACTGCGCTTCCAACGGTCTCAAGTGGTTGTGCGCCGTCCTTCGCCACATCCGCGCAGATGTATGTTTCACTTTCCATGCAAACCCACAATGCGTCCACGCTGGCCTCTTCAAAACTTACACCACGCTCCGCTTGCGCTTTTATTGGCGTGGGATGTACACTTTTCTCCAGAAGTACATCGGCTCATGTTCAGCATTCCAACGCCGTAAGTCTCCTGCTCGCCGTCCTTGTGATCCCTTGCAACCAATTCCATGCCCCTCGTGACCATTCGACCACGTCGACGGCATCAACCTCTACGGCGGGCCCTCTACCTTGCACACCTGCTGAGAATCGCTGGATTGGTGTTGCCGTGGATGACCGGACGCGTAATGCTGAAACAGCTGCCCTACCAACCGCCACAGCCCGCGACATTGCGTCCATTCTCTTGCAACACTTCGTACTTTGCCATGGTGCACCCCGGGAACTTCTGCGTGACAGAGGACGTGTCTTCCTTTCCGAGGTAGTTAGCGCGCTCCTCAAGGCATGCTGTACTCTCCGTCGCACCACTACTGCCTGTCACCCGCGGACTAACGGCATGACTGAGCGATTCAATCACACTTTGGGCGACATACTATTCATGTTCATCGCGTCCGACCACACCAACTGGGACCTCGTTTTACCATATATGCGACTCATGCCTACAACACCGCCCCACAGGCAACGACGGGCTTTTTCCCTTTATTCCTTGTGTATGGCCGTGGACGTTCCTGTACACTCGACGTGATTCTTCCTTACCGACCTGATCGATCCAAGTGCACGCCACTGTTCGAAGTTTCCAGATACACCGACGAATGCCGCCGGCTCGCCCGCCCTTTTATGACTAAAAATAAATGGCTGCAAAAGTTTCATCGCGATGACGACCGACGCACTTGTGCATATCGCTCAGACTCTTTACTATGGCTCTGGATACCTTAGAGAATTCCTGGTCTTTCCTCTAAACTCCTCGACAAGTACCACGGTCCCTACCGCATCGTGCAACAGACGTACCCTGTCAATTACCTCATCGAGCCGCGCACGCCGTCCGCAGACTTAAGGTGCCATGGACGCGAGACGCTGCATGTGCAGCGACTCAAACCTTACTACGACCCAGTCGTCCTCTCCTCCCCTTGAGTCGCCAGAATGGCGCTCTCTTCTCAGGGAAGTTGTAGAGAAGAAGAAAGGCGTGGTGCTTCGGGCGCATCATCAACGCCTCGCTCGAGGACAGAGCTTGCGCACTCGATGCCTGACGCTCAATCAACGGACCTGTCTGTGTATCATTCTGGATTGAAAATTAAACAGCGTCACATATAAAATATTAGTCAGCTGATTGTGACTGCCCACACCAAAGTTGGATGCGGGATCTGGCTGCAATATATTGCAGAAAGGTCACCTATATCCATTGTGCTACATTACGTTAAAACATTTTCAGAAACCTTAGCCATCCAGGCTACTGTAGCATCGCATTAACGTATACAAAATACTACGCATATGAGCATATATCGTTAATCACCCCAATTTTTTTCCTTGATTCCTGATTTTTTTCTTTCTTTTTTTTCCAAGTTGGTGCGAACTGTTGGCGTGTAAATTCATACTCCACTACCTGTCTCATTCTAGTGCAATGAGCAATATATTCTATCTGATACCACTGCATCTCCCTATAACTATGACATAAAAATACGAGAAACACGTTGAATATATACGCTGACATGCATGATTTCGGTAGTAACGCCTCTATTTATATTCTGACGAGGATAACGCGCTGATAGTATGCGAAAACAATATTGTTCCTATCTCGCATTTCGGTTGATGGAGCTCAATGAACGTGTTACAGGATTTTCTTTTTATTACTTAACATTGCAACTCACCCGTCTACTTTGACGTTCACTGTTGTCCCATTGGAACCGCAAGGACAGTCGTGCGACTCATTATGGCAGAAACCCTTGATGTCAACTGAGTAAGTGATAGCAACCAATGCAGAAAAGACTACAGCACCTGCAAGAGAAAACAAAATAACAAAGCTAGACACCTGAAATAGTTGAACTTCACAAGCAGCAAACAAACAAACAAGCGCAGTAGAAAATTGCTCGGAGATACAGAAGGAAGGAAAGGGATTTAATTGTTTGTTGGGGGCCTGACGTGAATGAATACCCTGACGATAGTAATAGCTTTGTTTGTGGCAATGGAATGTTTTCTATATGCACAACCAATATAACTAATCAGGATAGGCTATTTATTAAACACAATCCGTCTCATTTAGGTGCACATGAAAATTGCCCCTACTTAGTTTATACTGCATTGCCTAAAGATTAAGAGAAAATTAATGGAGCAGAAAAGTCATCCAGAAGTACGTGTACTACCCGCCTGCAACGGATTTCGGGCACGGGACGGGGGCAACAGGAAGGACAGAGCACCTCACGACTTTCACACTCCACTGGCGCACTTCGTCACTCATCACTGAATTGCGAACTAATTCTTGAAGTTCCTACCACAGTTCCCAAAATTTAGAACTGCAAGCGCACAAGACGGTCCGCAACACAAAGATTCCCGTAGGAGTGGCATTGACTGTTTGTGTGACCACCTGGTGACCATTATGAGTGCCATGTTTGGCTAGTATAATTATGATCCCGACGAAGAGGAATGCAGCTTTTCTAAGCATAGCAGAGTCTGCGCTGTCAGAGCCCAACTCAGCCTCTATAAGTCCTGTTGGTGGTATTCAAGTGAGCGCACTTTTTATTGTCAAATGGCACACGATGGCGTTTTGTGGCGGAGCAATTCGTGTCTGATTTTATTCAAAATAAGGGATTGGAAACGAATTTATAGTTTTTACTGATGAGGCTTTGTACTATAAGCAGTGGCGGGTATCAAAATTTGCGTTACAATCGCCAATACAGTTATTAATTAACAAAACTTTACTTGTTAACTTTTCAATAAAGTACTTTAGGGGGCATGTTATAATTGCATAACTGAAGCCAGCCGCGGTACTCGAAACATAACATTCAGGCTTGAAACTTTGTGCCTATATAGTACCAATTCGAGAAACACGGACTTGAATGCACTGCGAAATACATTACTTTTCAAGTTAACAGTTTTCTGTAGTCAATTTCTTCACAGTACGGCAACATATTTGAATAACAATGCATTTCACTGCAGTCTCTGAGTACTTATTTCTCGAAACTGGTGCAGTGAACAGAGTTTCTAGTAAAAGGCTGTGCTTTGAGTGTGGTGACTTCTGTTATTTAATAACAACATCGCCATATATTCATTATACAGGGTGTCCCAGCTATCACGCAGCACGATTTTTTTAAAAAGAGGAACGGCGTTACGCGAAGCAAACCTAGTGCGTATTGTTTTCAGTACAGTGGAGTAGCCGCCAGTAATTTTTTCGTTACTGAGATTTAATTGGGTAATTGTAATTAATTATCTAACTCGAGAAGTACTGTCCTAATTATCAAAGTGTCAATGAGAAAATTACAGAGCAACATTAAAAACTCCCGATACAGCTTTCTGTTGCTCAATACATGCTACATAAAAGTGTTTTTTCGAACGTGAAAGAAGCCCGCGAATACACGAAAGTGCCTCGAGCGGCCAGTCGCGCGGCAATTCTGCGTGTATTCGCGGGCTTCTTTCACACTCGGAAAAACACATTTATATAGCACGTATTGCGCAACAGAAAGCTGTATCGGGAGTTTTTAATGTTGCTCTGTAATTTTCTCATTGACACTTTGATAATTAGGACAGTACTTCTCGAGTTAAATAATTAATTACAATTGGCTAATTAATTCTCAGTAACGAAAGAATTACTGGCGGCCACTCCACTGTACTGGAAACAATACGCACTAGGTTTGCTTCGTGTAACGCTCTTCCTCTTTTTTTAAATCGTGCTGCATGATAGTTGGGACACCCTGTATAATAGGACAGCCTACTACACCATATACAAGACTCTGCAAGTAGGTTTGTCCACACGACTGAAATGCCGTCATTAAAGTTTTCCAGTGGGCTAACAGCTGACTGGACCACCTGTTCGCTCAATGTGGACGCCATCATGGACGAAAAAGGAGGATGTCGAGGCACGAAAGGGCCGATTCCGGCCGAACGACACCGGCGAACGATGAGACATATGTACAGCCGGCAAAATCTTTAACTAGCTTAGTAAATGCTGTTCTTTTCTACTTTACAGCGCGTTACGATTGAACGAACTTGCGAAACGGTCAAGGTGGTGTCATTCTTACAAAGCTCGTGAATATCGTATCGTTATTTTTTAGGTTGTTCCTATTGTAAGGTGCTGGCGCACAGAAAATCGGTGCTCGTGCGAGTCAAAGATTTGGCTAGCTATACATTACCACCTAACTAGAGAACACAAGGTTATACAACGCGGTACTTAACGCCATCGGCGCTACTAAAGGCCGGACATTTAATGCTTGATTCTATATAGTTCTGATTACGGAATAGCTTCCTCTCTCACACACAGCACGGTAATGCGATCACACAATACATCTCTCCCACCCTTCTTAAATGTGCACGTAGGCTGGTTCTCTGCACGGCTATTTACAAAGCGATACGCCCTACAATATACGCTCTAGAATTATGAGCACGTCTGATCAGAGGAGTATAGCCAATGACTTCAAGAGGCTCCAACATCTCCGTATATGCATTTAATATTTTTTTAATGTCGCCGCCTTAGACTTCGCCATGTAGGCATCGCCAGAGATCTGGGGACGAAATTACAGTTTTTTTTTTTTTTTTTTGTCTTCAAGGAATATTTGTCATCGGCCAGGCTCTCACTACAATCGGTCGTATCACGACTGGCCGGTGCCTTTTCTTAGGAAAAACATTCTTGAGCACAAACGACTCACTCGGCAAACCCTGGCCATGAGTAAAGGCGCGCTACTACTTGAGCTCAGCGTATTTACGAAATGGGGGTTATGAAATGGGGTGCTGCGCATTTGTGGAGGCACGTGTCGACAGATAAAATTCTCGCTTCTCAGCGCGCTCGTGTAAGAGGAACCGAACTGATCTTATCCCTCAGTCTGCAGCCGGCAGTCGGCACGCCGCGACGCACGAGGCGCGTTGTATACTCGTACTATAGCAGTCGCCCTGGCTGCGAAGTGCGCATAATGTATATGGCGTTGCGACAAAAATATCAATGTCTGGAGTGATGGCTTCTGGAGCACGAATGCAGCATAGACGCTGCTAATTTTTTTTTTATTATTTACTCACTGATAATATTTTATGCCATAACGTTGCACCTGGCCCAAAAGCGACGCCGTAGTGACTGTGGTGGCCTGCGGATTCATTTTCACCGCCAGTTCTTAAAGCACAAGCGAAATTTCAGTACACGGGCATTTTGGCAGAAAATTTCTACCACATCGGACGGAACACAGCAGCTGCGCTCAGAAAACAAGCCCGCGACCACGTGCTCTGCAGTGAAAAGTTATTTTTTTTTCCTTTTTTTTTCACAACGTAAGGCGCACAATTACGGCGTTGGCTACTCCTTGGTTCTTGAATGTGTGGTACATACAACATACAGTTGCAACATACAACATAGAACAATATACTACATAGTTGCAACAAAGTTGCGTTATCTCATACAAGCCAAAACCACAACGCGACATTACAAAGACACTCTGAAGTTGACTTCTGGGGTTTTACGTGGCAGAACCACAATTTGATTATATGGCACACCGTAGTGGGGGGGACTCCGTATTAATTTTGACCACCAGGGGATCTTTAACTTTAACATGCCCCCAATGCACGGGACGCGGGCGTTTTTGGATTTCGCCCCCATCGAAATGCGGCTCAGCGGCCGGGATTTGATCCCGTGATCTCGTGCTTAGCAATGCAACACCACAGCCGGTAAGCCACCGCGGCGGGAAAAACACTCTTAAGGCAATACTGTGAACAACATAACAAAGAAACACTCAAGAAACGATGCGAGCCCCCAATAATATCACATATACACAGCAACAGTAAAAATAAAAAATGCTTTTATAAACAAAACGGTTTCTCTCTTTTTTTCTTCTTTTCTTTATGCGTTAATATAGCGGCTGATAATGCCGATATCCTCGAAAATTTTTTTATGCTATTAAACTGCACACTTGCATGACTCTTATTGGCCACGGCCCTAATAACTTTTTAAATTCAGTGGTCTACGGTCAAATCGCATAAAGGAAGATTTAAGTCGGCGTCTTGGTGTGTCATGATGCGAACATTGTAGAAACAGGTGATATGTGTCTTCGCCAACAAAGCCACTATACCACTGACGTATTTCAGCGCGGCCAACTCTGCGTAAGAAGTGTTTGTGTAGGCGGTGCCCAGCCATAATCGATGAATAAGAGTTTCTAATTCTGGTTCGATCTAAAGGTAACGAAATTTTCAATTCAATAAGTGGGTCAATATAAAATAGATCGCAACTCTCAGAATTTTGGTCAAACCACGTTTTTCTACATATTTTTAATGATGTTGCTTTTAGAATGCAGTGCAGTTCACTTCCTGATATTGAGAGGGAAATCGTATCTTTGCGACGTACTTGTCATGCTGCTGCATCGGCTACTGTGTTGCTTGGAATATTACAATGTTCCGGTATCCACTGAAATATTATTTTGTGCTGCGCTTGGTTTGCCTTTGTGAGCTCTTTGAAGGTCTCATTAATTATAATACCATTAGTTGTTTTCATTTTCATGTTGCAAAACCCGCCGTAGTGGCGTAGTGGCTACGGCATTGCGCTGCTAAACCCGAGGCGGCCGGATCAAATCCCGGTTGCAGTGGCCGCATGCCTATGGGAGCGAAATGCAAAATCACCCGTGTATACCGTGAAATGGGTGCATGTTAGAGAACCCCAGGTGGCCAAAATTAATCCGGAGTCGTCCACCCCCCCCCCCCCCTACGGCATGCCTCATAATCATAGCGTGGTTTTGGCATGCAAAGCCCCACAACTTTAATTCGTGCTGCGCACTATGAGTACCACCCGGGAGTCGCTGAAAACTACAAACTTTTGTGCCTCTGTAAAGGAAGTTATAAATTTCATGGCACATAGGATAGTTCAGCCATTGTTGTCGATGTTGCACGAGATAACTTGAACAATTCCATTTATTGAAGTCTGATATATAACAAATGCTGAAGCTGAAGAATGCATTAAACTGTAGCCATCCGTGTAGACATATACAATGTAGCCTGCATACCGCATACATATTTGCTATAATGCTAATTTTTTAACAGCTTTAATGAACATACAATGGAATTTATGTCACTTAACCTCCACAGCGGCTAATGTTTCTATATCTCTTTTACTTTCACAAGCTAGTCTCATCTCTCTTTCTTACGTTCTGATAAGTTAATTTGTTGCTTCGTTCATGTCTTCTTGTTGCGCAAACTTCACCGCAGCACCTGTATAGTATCGTGTAATAATATTTTCTAAACACCCACCTAGTCAACAATTTATTGTTTCGTTCCATTTACTCCACCATTATCTTACACACCAACATTATCTTACTTGCATCATCCATCGCTCACATTACTACGCTACTAGTTGAAATCCCTCAAGCGCAATATTGGAGGGCCAGTCAGCATTGTTACTTAAACTTTGTGCTTGCAAACTCCGTTCTGTGCTCATGAACATGCTCGCACGGCTAAAAAAGCAGTCATGTGAAGTCGTTTCGACAAGGAGAAAGCATGCATCAGGGTACTCACAGATTAGCGACGGAATCATGTCAAACGGCGATGTACACGCGCTGGCTGCACAGGTACTACACACAGAGCACGCCGAGCAGCAAAGCGACACCCTTCTCAGCTTGGCAGTATGAAATACCGCAGTACCCCTTCAAAATAAATAAAAGGCATGCACCAGTGACGCGTAGAAATGACCCTCTCCGTACTGGTCCCAAAGTAAGGACGGTGCCTCCTTCTCTGAGATATTTCGCTGCCTTCTTCGAAGGACCGCCTTCATTGCGCCGCGCGCGAGCAACACGGCCGCTCGATGATGCGGTTCATCGTTCACTCCGACAGTCAAAACACTTTCTCCTCGGTGCACGTGGGCCGACTCCGGCAATATTTGCTCGTCTTTTCTGCGATGGCAGTCGGGTCAAAGACTGTTCGTTTTCTTACTGACACATTATGTTCTTGCTGGTCTTCTCGCGGCGGATGAACGCATGGGCAAACCGGATTCATTCACTCACGTCACAGCGGCACGTGCTGACGGACCGAGCTATCGTGCAAGGTAGCGGGGGATTTCCTGCTCGCAGAAGGAAGCGCCCGCTGATTGTCTGCTACTCAGCCGCAGACAGAGATTGCGACGCGCCTCCTCGAAGGCCCGAGGCCATGGGTGCGCATCTCATCACTGCTCGACGAGAAACCTCTTCTAACTAAAAGGTCACGAAGAAGGGTGCAACGCGTCTGCCTTCCTCGAAGGCGATGAAACCCCAAACCTGGCGCTAGAATGAATGGTAGTAACCAAGACGAATCTAAGTTCCACGATCGCGGAAGAAAGTTCATCTTTTTCTATACTAAGTTGATCTTTGTTTTGGGCTCCCTGAATACGGTTTCCCGTAGTGTGATGGGAGAACATGAATGCACAGTGTGGTCAGCGTTCCACGCAATTAATTTTGAACACGTAGAATTTCTCTAAGATCAGATTAGCGATATCTTGAGATACTTATTTTATTTTTTATTTACAAATACCTCACAGGCTCCACATAGGAGTATTATGTGAGGGGGACTATACAATAAATTTTTACAAGAACACACAACAAAAGGAATTGAAAAATCAAGTGTTATACAATGGAAAAATGTGAGAGATAACATAGATGTAACACTAATAATAAGACACTTAGTATGTATTACACATATTTGAACGGGCCAACATGCTGTCGTTATATAATGTATAAACATGATTGCAAGATATATTGTTAACAAACACAGTCATACATGGTTAGTATTCTATTTCTAAATGCCGCCTGATCATGAATACACACTACATCATCAGGGAGGTCATTCCATTGAATGATGGCACGTGCTAGCGCAGATGCGTTAAAGGCTTGGGTGCGGCCAAATAGACGAACAAAACTATGCTGATTATGAAGCCTGCGGGATATGCGATGAGGTTTTGATAGTGGCAAAGTATTTACGTGCGCGCTGTAGATTACTTTATGGAATAAACATAGAATGGCTATCTTCCTGCGTAATTCTAGGGATGGTAACGATAACGAAGCCTTCATGTTAGTCACACTGGAGTAGCGGGTATTGTCACGGGTGATGAAACGTGCAGCGCGGTTTTGCACCGACTCTAGTAAGTGGATTAGATATGATTGGTGAGGTGACCAGATAGAGGATGCATATTCGAGTTGTGGACGAACAAATGTCTGATATGCTAGTTTTCGTGTTATAGATGGCGCCGCGTGAAGATTACGTTTCAGGTATCCGAGTGTGCGCGATGCTGTAGCGGTAATTTTTTCAATGTGTGTTGCCCAGGATAGTTTAGAAGTGAAGTTAATACCAAGGTACTTGTAGTGGTCCGTTGCCAATAATGTTTTATTGTTAAGAGAGTATGTATAAGTCGAGTTTGACTGCTTTCGGCTGAACGTCATTAGTTTGCATTTCTCAGCGTTAACCGTCATCTGCCACTTCGAGCACCAGAATGAAATTGTGTCAAGATCCTGTTGTAGTACCAGATGATCTGCCCGGGTTTTAATTTCACGGTATAATATGCAATCGTCGGCAAACAAACGGATGTTTGATGATATATGAGATGGAAGGTCATTAATGTAGATAAGAAATAATAAAGGACCCAGGACGCTGCCCTGAGGAACACCAGAAGTAACGTCAGAAAATGGAGATGAGGTGTTATTAACCCATGTAAACTGCTTGCGTGATGATAAATTCCGGAGCCAAGATATAGTTAGAGAATCAAGATTAAGGGAAGACAGTTTAGTAATTAGACGACAATGTGCTACACGATCAAATGCTTTAGAAAAATCGACATATATGCAGTCTGTCTGTGTGTTACCATCCATATTAGAAAATAGATCATGAGTGAATTCTAGTAGCTGGGTTTCACAAGACAAACCTTTCCTAAAACCGTGCTGTTGGGGAAGAAAGTACTGGTTATTTTCTAAATGCTGGGCAATATTAGATGCAATTATGTGTTCTAGTATTTTGCAAGGAATGCTAGTGAGGGATATGGGGCGGTGGTTATTTACATCACTTTTTTTTCCAGATTTGAAGATGGGTATTACCTTGCCAATTTTCCAATCATGTGGAAGTGTACCAGTGGATAATGATTGATTAAAGATATGGTAAAGGATTAAACTGCAATGAATTATTGTTAGTTTGAGAATCTTAGTGTTGATTCCGTCAATACCAGAGCTTGTGGATACTTTAAGTTTTTTTTATTACGGATGCGATTCCTTCGACTGTTAATTGAATGCGGTTCATATACCTGTAAGTGACATCAGTAATGGTAGGAATATTTGAGCAGTCTTCTTTCGTGAATACGGATGTGAAATATTTGTTTAAGACATCCGCACATTTTTCTTCTTCAATCAAATTTCCGTTTCCATCTTGTAGTGCTACGTTAGTCGGAGTGGAGGTCTGGGAAATAGCACGCCAGAATTTTTTGGGATTGTTGGTCATCAGGGACTGTAAATCATGAGAAAAGAACTTATTCTCAGCTTTACGAACGGCGCGACAATATGCGGTTTCGCAGGATTTTTGTTTCGACCAAGAGGCAGGAGTGTTCAGTCGCTTAGCTGTCTTGAACAAGCGCTTCTTTTTATTTTGTAGAGTTCTCAGAGATCTGTGATACCATGGCTTTGATACGTTAAGTCGGAATGAAATTAGCGGTATATGAGCATGCATTAGTGCCAATAGCTTATGCTTGAAAGTTGTCCAGTTTTCGTCGAGTGTACGGGAGGAAAAAGATGGTATGTATGCATCGCAGAACGTTTCGAGACCAGTGTTAATGGCAGTGCAGTCGGCTTTCTTATAATTGAAGATGCGCTTAGGAGTAACGGCTCGTGAATATGATGGGATGATAATAGTTAGGTTCAAGATTTTGTGGTCACTGAAACCATCAATTACAGTAACGGCACTAGTAACCTGGGGATTTGACACGAGCATGAGGTCGAAGATGTTAGTTCCTCGGGTAGGTTGGTCGACTAACTGTACTAAAGAAGAATCAAGGGCGAGTTTAATGAATTCATTCGAGGTGCGAGAGGTGGAAATTGAAGAGGACCAGTTAATATCAGGGTAGTTAAAATCACCCGCTAGGAATATATTGGATTTAGGATACTTCTCTGAAATAGCATCGAGAATGGCGCGCAAATCGGAAATGAAAGAAGGAGAACTGTCAGGTGGTCTGTAACAGACGCCAATTAATGAATTAGTAAATGATGACGTGATGCAGACCCATAGGATCTCCAGTGGGCTGGGAATATCTACAACAAATGATGTTATGCGATTTTTAACGGCAATCAAAACACCACCTCCTTTTTTACCTTCGCGATCTTTGGGATAGACAACGTAATCGTTAGTGTCTGGTAAAACTTCTTGATCCGAAATACCCGAATGAAGCCAAGTTTCTGTCAGAGCTAGTATATCACACTCGCAGTTTTCGAGATGCGATTTTAGTTCAACTTGTTTTGATAGAATGCTACGTATGTTAGTATAGGCAAGAGACAAACGTAGCGGCTCATCCTTCAGGCGCTGTGGTTGAGAAAGACCGGTAATAGTTGCCGTCTGCTTCCGTCCTAGCTATCGCGTAGATTGAACAACTGCGCATGATACGGCGTCGTAAAGGTATGTGTTATTATCAATTCGCAGCTTATCAACGTTCAGTTTGTATGGCATGCCTTTTGATTTCGGGAAGTCACGCAAATTCTTCCTAGCAACTCGCGTCTGCAGGGAAAAATCCTCGCGTACAGCAAAGTTGCTACCTTTCAGCTTGAACCCATTTTCTAAAATACGCTGCTTGTCCTTGAAAAGTGTGAATTTAGTGATAATTGGCCTGCACTTGCCGGCGTTGTACTTTCCAAGGCGATGCGAGCGTTCGATTAGCGATGGTTCCATACTTATGCCAAGGTTCTGTGAGCAAAATTCTATCACTTTTTTTTCCGCAGACGACCAGTTTTCATCATGCAAATCTGGTATACCGAAGAAAAGCAGATTTGTGCGCCGGAGTCGATTCTCGGCGTCATCACAGCGCGATTCGATAGTTTTAAGTTTGTCAGTCAAGCAAAGAACGGACTCCGGTGACCCTACAGATGAAGAATTAGATTGAATGTTTTTTATTGTTTCGGTGTCGACCTCGAGTGCACGAAGTCGGGCTGCCAACTGCCGTAGCTCTACGTCCACAGACGCTTGCCAGTTTTTTAAGGCGTGAAGATCTTTCCGAATGTCGTCTTGGCCTGACTCAATTCTTTGAACGGTTGCTAGGACCGTTGCTAGGACCTTGTCTGCATCAGGACCGGGATTTGACTCAACATCTCCGGAGAGCAGCAAAAGTATATCACAAAAAAACACTGCGACACTCTGTCTACACTTAGTCAATACAAGTGGCCATTTACTGCAGCACAACACCACAATTAGGAAGCGATCGTCGCTCCTGACATAGCAGTAAGAATGGTCTAAATAACCAACCTGGAACGACAGTACGGGTGAGTGTTCCATCGCAGTATCGGTGCTGTGCCCCGGCGGAAGGTCACCGAAGAGTGGCTTATATTGCGCGCCCAGTTTGCTGATAGCGGTGTCACGTGTCGATGATCCGAGTGGCCAGGTGAAGTTATTGCGGTCATCCAAAAGCAGCATCGGCGGGGCATCGGCGGGAAATCGTCGGGCCTGTCGGCACTTGTGCAGCACGGCTCCGTCCTCAAGAAATCCGTAGCCGCGCCAAGCAAGAGGAACACCTGGAACAACAGTACGGGTGAGTGTTCCATCGCAGTATCGGTGCTGTGCCCCGGCGGAAGGTCACCGAAGAGTGGCTTATATTGCGCGCCCAGTTTGCTGATAGCGGTGTCACGTGTCGATGATCCGAGTGGCCAGGTGAAGTTATTGCGGTCATCCAAAAGCAGCATCGGCGGGAAATCGTCGGGCCTGTCGGCACTTGTGCAGCACGGCTCCGTCCTCAAGAAATCCGTAGCCGCGCCAAGCAAGAGGAACACCTGGAACAACAGTACGGGTGAGTGTTCCATCGCAGTATCGGTGCTGTGCCCCCGTCAACAGATACGTCAACAGTAGCAAGCGTATATCATAAATTTATGTGCGTTTGTATAAAAATTACAAAAATGTTTCTGGAGGCAGATCAACACGTACACTCTTGGTCAAAAATTCACGGAATACGCTGCCTGCGACCGCCAAGCTGATTGCAAGCTGTATAGGGGAGTGAATGCGGTATACCATAAGCTCTAACACCCAAGGGAATGCTAGAACTATCTTACTCACCTTTCGGAGGGATGGAGTGTCCAAAGCGCTGCGCGAACCGCATCACACAGCCGAACGGTATACATGGTGAAGGCGCGGAGTAGCCCGTATACTTTTGACAAAGGCTGTACGTACGTTTCAGAGTGGACGTGGCCGATGGCAAACGGCTGATAAGTTCAAAACGAGTCGGTGGACGTTTTAGTCAGCCAGTGGTCCGCTTGTGACCGGATACCATAGATCGGCAGTATACTCATAGCCACTCACCATTATTTCTTTCAGGTTTCACACTCACTCACGTTCATACTCGCGTCTACTCACACTCACCGGCACTCACTCATGCTCACACTTACATATACTCACTCGCGTTCATACTCACGTCCATTCACACTCACTGGCACTCACTGAGGTTCATACTCACCTCCACTCACACTCACCGGCACCCACACGAGTTCACACTCACGCCTACTCACACTCACAGGTATACTCACTCGCGTTCATTCACACTCACTGGTACTCATTGAGGTTCATATTCACGTCCCCTCACACTCACCGGCACTCACTCGAGTTCACACTTAAGGCTACTCACACTCGCCGGCACCCACTCGAGTTCACACTCACGCCTACTCACACTCGCAGGTACTCACTCGCGTTTATACTCACGTACATTCCCACTCCCTGGCACTCACTCAGTTTCATACACACGTCCACTCACACTCACCGGCACTCACTCAAGTTCACACTGACGCCTACTCACACTGACAGGTAAATCACTCGCGTTCATACTCACGACCATTCACACTGACTGGCACTCACTGAGGTTCATACTCACCTCCACTCACACTCACCGGCACCCACTCGAGTTAAAACTTACGCCTACTCAAACTCGCCGGCACCCACTCGAGTTCACACTCGCGCCTACTCACACTCACAGGTACTCACTCGCGTTCATACTCACGTCCATTCGCACTCACTGGCACTCACTGATGTTCATACTTACGTCCGCTCACACTCACCGGCACGCACTCGAGTTCACACTCACGCCTATTCACACTCACGGGTACTCACTCGCGTTCATACGTCCATTCCCACTCACTGCCACTCAGAGGTTCATACTCACATCCACTGATACTCACCGGCACTCACTCGAGTTCACACTCACGTCTACTCACACCCGCCGGCACCCACACGAGTTAGCACTCACGCCTACTCACACTCAAAGTTGCTCACTCGCGTTCATACTCACGTCCTTTCTCACTCACTGAAACTCACTGAGGTTCACACTCACGTTCACTCACTCACATGCACGCACTCGTTTTAAAACGCACGCCTACTCACACTCTCCGGCACCCACTCGATCGCGCCTACTCACAGTCACAGGTACTCACTCGTGTTCGTACTCACGTTCATTCCCACTCTCTGGCACTCATAGAGGTCCATACTCACGTCCACTAACACTCACCGGCACTCACTCGAGTTCACACTCACGCCTACTCACACTCACAGGTACTCACTCGCCTTCATACTCACGTCCATTCGCACTCACTGGCACTCACTGAGGTTCATACTCATATCCACTCACACTCACCGGCACGCACTCGAGTTCACACTAACGCCTAGCCACACTCACAGGTACTCACTCGCGTTCATACGTCCATTCCCACTCACTGGCACTCCCTTAGGTTCATACTCACATCCACCCACACTCACCGGCACGCACTCGAGTTCACACTCACGCCTACTCACACTCACGGGTACTCACTCGCGTTCATACTCACGTCCATTCCCACTCACTGAGGTTCATATTCACGTCCACCCACACACACCGGCACGCACTCGAGTTCACACTCACGCCTGCTCACACTCACAGGTACTCAATCGCGTTCATACTCACGTCCGTTCCCACTCACTGGCGCTCATAGAGGTCCATACTCACGCTCACTCACTCACCGGCACGCACTCGAGTTCACACTAACGCCTAGCCACACTCACGGGTACTCACTCACGTTCATACGTCCATTCCCACTCACTGGCACTCAGAGGTTAATACTGACGTCCACTGATACTCACTGGCACTCACTCGAGTTCACACTCACGCCTGCTCACACTCACGGGTACTCACTCGCGTTCATACTCACGTTCATTCCCACTCACTGAGGTTCATACTCACGCCCACCCACACTCACCGGCACGCACTCGAGTTCACACTCACGCCTGCTCACACTCACAGGTACTCACTCGCGTTCATACTCACGTCCATTCCCTCTCACTGGCGCTCATAGAGGTCCATACTCACGCTCACTCACTCACCGGCACGCACTCGAGTTCTCACTCACGCCTACTCACACTAACAGGTACTCACTGGCTTTCTTACGTCTATTCACACTCACTGGCAGCGCCAATCGTTATAAAATATTTGCGCCAGTCACCGGCATTGTTCGCACGCCTTTCACGTCTAGTAGACTTCAAATCACTATGCTATGTCTACGTTAGCCTCCTGTATGAGGCCGATGGCGTTACTCAACACAGCGATTACTGCGGTTGGTAAACCAGCGTGACACAGACAAGCTTTGTGCTTCGGTAATAATATCCAAAGGGGATCGAAAGAGAATCTGGCGTCTATTTGTGAAGACACAATAACTGTCAAGCGGGCGAGTACGTCGTAGAGGAAGGGATGAACAAGACCGAAAAAAAAATCGGTTCTCGTGCTCTTCTTACGCGAGCTAAAATTAAAGAAGGAAAAACTCGTGGTAACGCCGCAATAGGACCTGGCATGGCCATGCTGCATGCTTTGACCATGGGCTTTACAGAGCAAGAGCATCTATAATTCAGCATCTACCACTGCTTCGGACGCTCAATCGCACAGTCCACAGACGTTCACTCGAGAAGTCTGATTCACAATGTACGGTTGGCTGTTATTATTAACCCAAACTATTTTATTCGTTGGTGGAAACCTCGTCCAACAAAGGAGGTAGTCGCCCAATGTATTCACAGAAAACAATTTGATCGGCTGTCAAAGTAAACAGCACAACTTATTCCGTAGCAGAACAGTATAGCCACGCTGTTGGGATCGTCATGTGTTTCGGAACTACTCTTTGTTGCTGCTAAACCACAGATTAGAACAATAGTCAGAATGCTGCAGTAAGGTCACATTACTGAAACGAATTTTCAGAAATACAAAAGTGATCTCCGAGGCTGATTGTAGGCTCAAATATGCGCGCACACATCGCGCTGTGTGCTCCGCCAACCTCAACGCCGCAGAAACTCCAGCCAAGCTGACTTCAGTCGCTTAAGTACGTCTCACAAAACCGTTTCCCACGTAAACGACGCCACTTCATACTAGATGGCCACGACGCAAAAATAACCACCAGAAATTGCCACCAAGCGTATGCCTGGCATACAAAAGGGAGCGCTCGTCTAAGCCAGCGTGCCGACTGTCCATAGATGGCGCCACGGCGTACTAAATATGGTGGCTACCATGAAAAAATCTGTCTATAGAACCACAGGGGGCCAAAATTAATCCTGAGTCCCTCACTATGGCATGCTTCATCATTATATCCTGGTTTTAACACGAAAATCCTCAGAATTTCATTAATTCATTTAATATCTATCTAAGAGTTTTCTTCTCCAAAATAAAGAAAAATCACACGCCATTCCACTGCTGTGACAAGACTGCAGTGTCATGAAATGATGCCAGCGAAACAGTTTAGCACACGACATAGAGGTGATACAGAATTTAGCTCCGAGGTATAAGCAAATTTTATTTCGCTTGAGTGGTGACGGCGGTCATCCCGATGAAAGACACACGCGCGCACACTTATTTTGATCGGCGGTCTTGGTAAGCGGCATACATTCGCGTGGAAGATTATCGCCACTTCTGGGTGCCGGAGGAAACTAGACACGCGAGACGGGACCGCCACCCCGCGGAAAGCAGACACGCGCGACGGGCCGCCACGCCGGTACAGCGGAAGGAAACTAGGCACGCAAGCGCTTGGAACGACGACAAAGAGAGGGCGGTGCGAGCGTAAACATGGCCGACGTGGGTCCCACAGCGGCAAATGTTTGAGAAACCCTTATTATCTACCTCAGGGCTTACTAATCTATAGGCCTATTGATAACTATAATCTACTGAAAATGCATATCCAAGTGATGAGACGTATAAGCTTTTGCATAGGATGAAGCGATTTTGCATCAAATGGGGGAGCTGAGTTTTTGCACGCCCAGATTTCTTGACGGACACGAAAATTGCACGGACACCTAGCCATACACAGCTTCGCTGTAAAAACAATAAGCAGCATATTCTGGTGAAATCACAAAAAGAAACAAGCTAGCAGAAAACAGAAGAAAACGATTGAAAGATATTGCCATACTTTTTTTGTTTTCTTCAGAAAAATGTTTTCACAGTACGTTTTGGGCAAGTCAGCAGTACACCCCGCCGCCTACTCGCTAGCACAACTAAACCATCCCCATTTCAACTTCCCCACACATTTCGTTCGTTTAGCTCAAATTAGGTGCGGCCAACATCGCAGGTGAAGGGAGAGGACGAGTATAGCAAGCGATAAATAACTATCACCATTTTGTGTTATAGGAAAGTAACGTACGTTGCAACCACACGAATCCACACAATTCTTTTCAAGTGGATATGACTTGCAGTCTCACCCGCTTTAATTTGTAAATTGCAATATGTGCCATAACGTAATTAGTTAAAACTAAAAACCTTATGAATTTTTGTTATTTAGTCGATTAAGCATTTCAATTGTTTGTACAAGTAATGTCAGCCTCTTCGAGTAGACCAGCTCGTGGACTACAAGTTTGCTATCAGCCACAGGCAATTAAAAAAATTGAAAGTGTTCGCTAAAACACCCTGTATATAGTCATAATCATAAATCTCAGAAGTCATACGTAGTCTTAAGGCATTCTCATATACATCCCCAAAGGACTCAATGTATACCAATGGAGCGCATCGGGTCACGCGTTGCAGACAGACGTACGTACTACAGATTTCGGAGGGAAGTAGCACTAGAATGCTTACGCATTAAGATGGTCTATCTACATTATTTGACACATGCATGTAATGCCGTTCATATAAAACTGGACATTCAGTCAGCAAACTAGCTTGAAAATGATGACCAATTTCTTCCAGCTATCTGGTGCACTATTACATAATTACAGTAAACAATAAGACGAAAACATTTATTTCGGGCGATGCTTTGTCCGCATCGACATTCTATACAGCCGGTGATTATGAATTGCTGAGGGTGAGGTGCGTGGGGTTGCCCCTTGAATGTGGAGGACGAACAGCATGTCACCGCCAGAGGTGGGCAAATACCCTCATTTTTTTGTTTTCCACCCTCACGACGCAAGTACCATCCTCGCCTCACCCTCACGTTGAAATATTTGATCACCCTCCCTACCCTCACCCTGAGAAGGCTACCATCCTTTTCGTACCTTCCGTTTTCTACAATTTCAAATAAACCATTTGCTCGACCCGCGAACTTAGTTTACAATACCGATTGTTTAGTGCCATTCCTATCGTCAAAGCCCGCCGCACTGCTTTTCTTTTAGGCGCTTAGCCCTAGGTCGGCAAAATAAACGGAGCTCGCTCAGAATCACTCACAAATAACATTTTTTCAAGCGAAGCTTGTATTGCCTCACACGTGTCTGTGCCATTGTAGGTGTGACCGCAAAAAACTCTCTCAAGCCGCGCGAAAGTAAAAAATTACACGTCCGGCTGCGGATTCGAAACACCGACCTCCGGGTTGCGAGACTACCACGCTAACCAATTCAGCCACTTTCGTTTTTTTCTTCTTTACTACATGGAACACAAAACTGAAGATATATTACTTTGAGGACATAGCTACACACTTAAAACGCTGGCAAACACACGCATGCGTCCAACAAATGCATCCAGTCTGGCGGAGGTTCCTGCGCAGCGTACACACTTCTTACATAAGCTGCACTTTCGCGAAAGAATGATCTTGTAGATCACGGGCTTTCGGCATGGTGATCACAGTCTAGCTCTCCATAGGCTGTATAAACCCAGTACTATGAACATGTCATGGGGAGGACCGCCAGTAATTTTTTTTTATTTACAAAGACCTTACAGGCCCCCGTAGGAGCATGGCGTAAGGAGGGCATAAACGGAAACAGAACTATAAGAGCTAGTAGACATATTGTGTAGCAAGTGGCACTATACATTTCTAATACAATGAATGCAGATACAAGGGATACAGCATGCTTTCAAGATGTAACTGATGCACAGTACGAACCAGAATGCAACAGTGAAAAGCATAAAGTCGGTGAACAGATTAAAAGGGCGCAATTGAAAGATGACTGCTGACACGGTTGCGGAAAGAATCATGGTTTGTTAAGGAAGCGATATTATCGGCCAAATCGTTCCACAGAGAAATGGCACGTGGAAGCGCACAGCTGTTGAAGGCTAAAGTGTGACCGAAAATGCGCGAGTAACTAAAATTGTTACGGAGGCGTTTGGACATGCGCAAAGGCCTTTCGAGAGGTAGTGGAGACAGCCTATTACCATAAATGTACTTGTGAAACAAAGAAGTGTGATGCAACGACGAGTCTCAAGTGAAACGATGTTATGATTCTGTTTAATCTCAGTTACGCTATGAGAACGGTTATAATCGCAAGAAATAAAACGTGCTGCTCTGTTCTGTACGGCTTCTAGCATATTGATTAGATATTTTTGATGAGGCGACCACACAGGGCTTGCAAATTCTAGTTGAGGCCGGACAAATATTGCATATGCAAGCTTCCGAATGCTGGTTGGAGCGTTTTTTAAGTTTCTCTGTAAATACCCCAAAGTTCGTGAGGCTTTGGCGCAAATGGCGGTGACGTGGGATGCCCAGGACAGGTTAGGAGCAAGCTGAACTCCGAGATATTTATATGAAGATGCTTCCGAGACCTGAGAGTGGTTTAGATAGTAGGTGAACTTAGAATTAACATGCTTACGGCTAAAGGAGATAACGTTACATTTAGATTCGTTAAGATGCATTTGCCAGGTACTACAGCAATCAGAAACAGTTTTGAGGTCATCTTGAAGTGCAATGTGGTCGTCGATAGAGTTAATGGTACGGTAAATTATGCAATCGTCAGCAAAAAGACGGATGGAAGAAGATATGTTAGTAGGCAGGTCGTTGATGTATATTAAAAATAGTAAGGGTCCTAAAACGCTGCCTTGTGGAACACCGGAAGTGACATAGCAAGGGGGTGAATACGAATTGTTAACAACTGTGAACTGCTGGCGAAGTGACAAAAAATTCCGTAGCCAAGAAAGAGTTAGCGAATCTAACCGGAGTGAAGATAATTTCGAGATTAGACGACAATGAGCGACACGGTCGAAGACTTTTGAGTAATCAAGGAAAATACAATCGGATTGTTTGTTGTAATTCATGCTAAAATGTAGGTCGGTTGTAAGTTCAAATAGCTGTGAATCGCATGAAAACCCTTTCCTGAAGCCATGTTGGTTAGTAAAAAAGAAATTGTTGGACTCGAGGTGGCTATACACATGAGAGGCGATGAAGTAAAAAATTACACGTTCAGCTGCGGATTCGAACCACCGACCTCCGGGTTGCGAGACTACCACGCTAACCAGTTCAGAAACGGTAGGAATCTAATCTAATAGATTCCTACCGTAGGAACGGTAGGAATCTTAAACGGTAGGAATCTAATTGCGTACGGAGTGATGTCAATGTCCTTTTTAAGAGTCCGTTGAAGAATGTCCCAGAAAAATATAGCATCCGTACAGTTTATAAAACAGTGATCTATTGTTTCAGCGCGTGGACACAGTCGACAGTTCGTGGACCATGGCACGAAGCAGCCTATCGCGTTCAACCAGGTTTTAACAGGGCCGGTATTTTGTAGCGATGCCTTTCATGTGATAATGCCTTTTTGCGCTTATCGCTCTTTGTCGGTGGTCGGAGCGACGGTCCGCTCGCGTTATCAACGGGATCAGCCGGCCGTGAGCGGTGTATGATAAGACTATAGAGTAGAATAAGTCATAATGCCTCACTACAAAATCGCGGCCCAGGAAGTGTTTCCGAATGCAATTTAAAGAAAAACGTTTTAACTCCAAGAGGTATACACATTTTACGGACCCGCCTAAATACATCCTCATAAGGCCAATTTAAATAAGGTGCACGATACAAAGGATATGGGAAAATTGAGTCCGCCATTGCAGCAGAAATTGCTTTTCGACTCGCAGTGGAAATGTACTCCAGGCTGAATCTAGCTTTCAAGAAAAGCAATGAGTCAAAGACCTCCTTGGGAAAGCCCCAAGGAGCCTGTGGGACATTTTTGGCATTTGATGACACTACTATATTAGGAAGATAATGAACTAATCGGAGCTGTAACATTTCACGCAAAAACGGTTGGTCACAGTCTCGAAAGAAAAACAGGCGAGAGATAATTTGCCTGACCAAGAGATGGACTAATCCTAGACCACCTCGTTCAAGGGGGAGGAACAGATTATCGCACCGCATCGATTCACAACTCAAGCTCCAAATAAATGTTGCAAATACGCGATGCAGAGTCTGAATGCGAAGTCGTGAGTAGTGCAGTACTTGCAGCACATACATGAGACGGGAAACTAAGAACACGTTGCACACTTCAGCACGACTGAACATTAACAAATTCCTCCCTCGCCATGAATTCACTTTACTTTGTATTTTTCCAACTTCTCCCGACCGGTGACTGTTGCTATTTCTATACTTTGAGAGAGGTACACCTAAATAGCGCAGATCTTTTTTTTTTTTTTTTTTTGAATGCCTGCGTAGTGTTATGGCATTGTGGTCCATTCTCCAAACCAAAAACCTGAACTTTTTTCAAAGTTAGCGCTAGCACCAGAAGCCGCACAAAATTCTTCTGTAATCGCAAGAGCAGTCTTTGCACTATTTTTATCAGTACAAAAGAAGGCCACGTAGTCTGCATATGCAAGAACCAGAATCTCATTCGTCGGCAGTTTAAACCCTTGGAAATTTTTTTCTTTTCAAAATGCTCATACAAAGTGGCTCTAAATACAGGCAGAACAGTAGCGGTGACAAAGGGCACCCTGTCTTACTGATTATAAAAGGCTAATCGGATCGGAGAGAGAACCATTCACTATCAGCCTAATTGAGCCATTAGCGTAACATATTCTGACATTCTTAAGAAGTCAGGATCCGACATTTATATGCTCTAGTACACTAAAGAGGAACGAGTGATTCACCCTGTCGAACGCTTTAGTCAGATCTAGCTGTACCATTGCTACCTGTCCACTCCCCTCAGCTACACACTCTAGCACCGATCTCGCAGCATGAATGTTGGTCTGACCTTAGAGTAGCTCGGCGAATGCAAAAGAAGATACAGCGCCGGATGGATAAGCTAGAAGATCAAAGATGGAAATGCTTTTGTGAGTCACTGGACCCCCGAAAGCCACTGTCCCGTGTGTGGCGTACCCTAAGGGGTCTTCGCTCATGTCCCCAGCAACGACACCCATTTAACGCCCTTGCTCTCCATCAAAACCGCCGTGAGATAGACGTCGCAGAAGAGTTTTGTGCGAAAGTCGCCGGTGGAACAGTTCTACTCCCTGACATGGTTTTAGGCGACATTCCTGGTCCACGAGATACAAGTATGGACGCTCCTTTTTCTATGGAAGAGTTAGAGGCTGCTATGGCGCTATGTAGGTGTTCGTCTTCGCCAGGGCCCGACGGAATCACATATAATGCTATGCGCCACCTACGTCGAGAAGCGCGACGAGAACTGCTCAACCTTTTTAATAGGTCATGGCATGATGGCGTCGTTCCACAGGAATGGAAACGCAGCCGCTTGGTACCGTTGCTAAAAGCAGGAAAGTCACCGCTAGAACTGTCATCATATCGGCCTATAGCACTCGCCAGCTGCGTCAGAAAACTCATGGAGCGCATGATCCTCATGCGTCTCGAATGGTATCTTGAACACCACAACATTTACCCTGACTCTATGGCGGGATTTCGACGAGGCCGTTCATCGATTGACAATGTCATCGATCTAGTGTCATCTGTTGAGCAGCAAAAGTCTTGGAAACGATTATCAGTAGCACTCTTTCTTGACGTGAAAGGCGCCTACGACAACGTTTCCCATCAAGCCATCCTAGACGCACTTTTGACATTGGAACTAGGAGGGCGAGTATTTCGATGGATCCAAAGCTACTTGACACAAAGGTCCTTGTTTGTACGCACAAAAGATGGTCCGACTACTGACCACTACACATGCCGTGGCGTTCCTCAAGGCGGTGTTCTAAGCCCTATTCTCTTTAACCTCACACTTCTTGGGCTGGCCGATTCCCTACCGGAAACAGTGAGTGTCTCCATCTACGCCAACGACATCTGCATCTGGGCATCAGCGGTGACTCGCCCGCAGGTTCGTGCAAGGTTGCAGAAGGCAGCAACACAGGCAACTGGCTATCTTTGCACACAAGGCCTAACCATCTCGACAGAAAAATGTGCGTTAGTCGCTTTTACGCGAAAAGCGATGTCTGGTTATCCAGTGTGCATCAATGGCCAGCGTATCTCCTACAAGAGAAATCATCGGTTTTTGGGTGTCTTTGTTGACCGAGACCTCTCCTGGAGCCCTCAGGTTGCCCACTTGAAGAAGAAGCTCACATCTATGGTTCACGTTTTCAAATTCATCGCCGGTAAAGCGTGGGGATCATCAGTGAGCTCTATGCTACAGTTGTACCGAGCACTTTTTATCGGCTTCCTACGCTATAGCTCTCCCGTGCTTGCTAAAACATGCAAATCAAATCTTCGAGCCCTTCAGAGCGTGCAAGCACAGGCATTACGTGTTTGCCTCGGCCTTCCGCGGAGCGCCTCAACAGCAGGAACAGTTATCACGGCTCAAGACCATCCGATCACAACTTACATGACCATCGACACGCTTAGGGCCCATATTCGCCACGTTTCACGGATGCAATCAAGCTCTCTTGCCTCCCTGCCAGAACGACGACCACGGGCGTCATTCTCCAACGTGGTCAGTATTCATAGTGCCTCCCTACCATCGGGGTTCACACCCTCGACACGTTCACCGTCAGCGTTGTGGTGTTTAAAACAACCTGAAGTGCGCCTTTACGTTCCAGGAATAAGAAAGAAGACGGACCTGCCCACTTTGGCCTTGAAGCAAGCAGCTCTCGATTGCTTGCACTCTTTCTACTCTGACCGAATCCACATATATACGGATGGCTCTTCCACTCAGACCAGCTCCACCGGCGCAGTGGTTATACCATCACGATCAATGAGCATCACATACAAGACTTCTCACGTGACATCATCGACCGCTTCGGAGCTTGTTGCCCTCCGAGGTGCCATTGATTATATTAACAACCAACCGGCTAATCGGTGGGTAATATTATGTGATTCAAAGGCGGCCCTACAATGTCTTTTGTCAGCTCTCCGTCGCGGGTCCTGCGAACAACTCGTCTCGGAGATACGAGAAATGCACCACCATACGATCGCAAAAGGACACGACGTCGTGTTTCAGTGGCTGCCGAGTCATTGCGGTATCACCGGCAACGACATCGCCGACGAAGCTGCTAGGAAAGCACACGAAGGAGCAAATATTGTTTCTGTACCTTTATCGAGGACTGACGCAGCCCAACACCTAAGCAAGCTGGCGCAAACTATGACATTGGAGAAGTGGCATACAACGGAATTCGCCCAACATTGGTTGCATTCTCTCGACCCATCTATGCAGCTGCGGCTGTTGCCTGGACTTCCTCGAAATGAGGAAACAATGCTGTGCCGCTTACGCTTGGGTGTTGCATTCACCAATGCTTACACGTGTTTGATTGGAATGGCTGATAGTGCCGAGTGTAATGCCTGCGGTGTCGATGAGACTATAGAACACCTACTATGCTACTGTCCATCTCTTCAAAACGAAAGACATGACCTCTGCAACGTTCTCAATAGGCTAGATAGAAGACCGTTCACTTTGAGCAAGATCTTGGGACCATGGCCTCGAATATCACAACTGCAAAAGGCCACAAAAGCGCTGCTGCGATTTTTTAAAACTACAGGACTGAGTGACCGTCTATGACCCGGACTGAATGATAATCAGTGATAGAACAGAGATCTGTTGCTATGTCGGCGATATCAACAGTGGACTTTCTATTCTTCTCTTAATCTCTCTCTCCCCTTTTTCCTTCCCCCAGTGTAGGGTAGCCAACCGGGCTCAGTCCTGGTTAACCTCCCTGCCTTTCATTAAATCATTTTCTCTCTCTCTTGGTCTGAATGGACCGACCTATGATGCCACATGTTTGATGATCACCTAGCTACCACAGATCTTATCACGACTTGTAAACGGTTAGCTAATACTTTTGCAAAAATTTTATAATACACATTGCATAAGGAAATAGGCCGATATCCGTCCACTTTTTGCAGTTTACTTTCATCATTGGTTCTGGCTATGAGGACAGTCTGCCCTTCATACATTGTGGCAGGTAAGTACGTACCCTACTCCCAAGGCCTCAAAATACACCTGAAGTAATAATGGTGACAAGAGGGAACGAAAACACTGATAAAATTCGGAGTAAGCAGTGCCGGATTACGGTGGGGGCTATGTGGGCTGCAGCCCCGGGCCCCCAACTTTCAGGGGCGCCGCTCGACCATATGAAAAAAAAAAAAAAAGTTGCTGAGTGTGCTTCACGTTATCATCGAAAATCGACGGCCTGGGCAACTTCTTGATAGCCGTCGCGTTCGTTTTTTCTCGCTTGTTTTTGGTCAATGAACAGCATGACGAAAGTCGTTGTTTGTTCCCATTTTGTCACGAGTGATGAAGTTTGAGCCCGACGTGATTGTTTGTCCTTGTCGTATTGAATGTAAACATTGATATAAAAGTGGAATCATTGTACATGATTCGTATGGCTATTTCAATGTTCAAATATTGCAATTGTACATACATTTTGTTGAATGTTATGCGTTTATAACTTGATTGAATGCCTGAAAAAATGTTTCTTATTATAAAGAATACGCTCTTCTGTTTTTTGGCCCGTGCTGTGTGCCGATGCGGCACTTCGACTAATTGAGAATTTGTGATGGACTTACGCTATTGACCCTTTTCACAGAGCAGTTTGTTTTAGAGAAACGAGATGGCGCTCACGGCGGGGCGCCATACCTCTCCTCAGCGACTGCGCACGAATACGAAACCATTACCGCTTCTGCCTTGATTCTGTGCGATCAGCTGTCGGAAACGCAACTGAGTTTTCGCTAACACAATGTGCTCCGATCATGCTAGATTGAATCATGTGGATTGAAGACGTGTAAAGTAGTTGGCTGCAAAAATAGTGACAGGCATGTTAAGGAATAGAATGAATCTGCGTGGCCAAGTTCGCGGACCGCTGCTGCAACTGTCCGAACGTGTTACCGGCACTTCGTGATGTAAGGCTTTCCTCGAGGATACAGAAATTTGCTCATCTGCCAGCCTTGTATCGCTAACCTTCAAAGAAAGGGCTTCATCCCCAGAATGTCGGCAAGAGTGAGTACCACTCGTTAAACAATGACAAAGAGAGTAGCACCGCTTCCTGTCATAGTAAGTTTCGCGCACGTTATTCTATACACATCTGTCCCAAATGGCAGGAAAACTTATGCCGACTCTGTCGCCGACGTATCAAGAATAAGTGAATGGGCGCACACTTGAATATATGCGCACTGTATACGCACAGTAATTGACGGACTACACCTATGGCGCACGAATGGTCGAAGCTGAATGTTTCGTGACGGTCCACAAAAGTAAGCGAGTTACTAGCTGTAACATATATTTGCTACAAGGCATTACAATGTACAAAACAGCTACGTTTCAAGCCTTGTGCGCAGCAAGGTAAATCTATCGGAACTGAGCACACCCGCGAGCGGTTATGCAGAAAATAATCAGATAGTGGCCGCACCGATGAACTTCACTGAATCAGAAAATGACAAGCCACTGCTTCAAAATACTTGCCGAATAAAGAACAAAAAGCAAAACACACTAATCCTGACTGAATTCATGAGCGGAATGTTTGGATAGCTTGGAATAGATATTTAGCCCCGTTTTTAGAACAAGCACAATAAACGCTGCTTGCGCCGTTTGGACGTAGCTTAATCAGCTCCGAAAGAGCTTTTGCACGTTCTCTAAAGCTGTGATCAAAGCTTCGTGTCGTCCACGTAGTCACCGTCTACGATATCTCCGAAAACAGAGGTTTTCTAAGCCGCGCAGGCGTCATACACTTCCATTGTAAACAAGGAGGCAACGGAGGCAGTTGAGGCAAGTAATGGACGCGTCACTACGTGATCAAACATGGCAGCGCCCACGGGATCGCCGCGAAAAGGGTCAATACGCACAATAAATGACGGACTATACCTATGGCGCACGAATGGTCGAAGCTGAATGTTTCGTGACGGCCCACAAGAGTAAGCGAGTTACTAGCTGTAATATATGTTTGCTACAAGGTATTACAATGTACAAAACAGCTACGTCTCAAGCATTGTGCGCAGCAAGAACAAAAATATCGGAACTGAGCACACCCGCGAGTGATTAGGCAGAAAGCCACTGTTTCAAAATATTTGCCGAATAAAGAACAAAGAGCAAAACACACTAATCCTGACTGAATTCATAATCGGAAAGCTGGGATAGCTTGGAATACATATTTAGCCCCGCTTTAGAACAAGCTCCATATACGCTGCTTGCGCCGTTTGGGCATAGCTTAATCAGCTCCGAAAGCGCTTTTGCGTGTTCTCTGAAGCTGTGATCAAAGCTTAGTGTCGTCCACCTAGTCACCGTCTACGATATCTCCGAAAACAGAGGTTTTCTAAGCCGCGCCGGCGTCATACACTTCCATTGTAAACAAGGAGGCAACGGAGGCAGTTAAGGCAAGCAATGGACGCGTCACCACGTGATCAAACATGGCAGCGCCCACGGGATCACCGCGAAAAGGGTCAATAAAAATACCCATGTGTAGGTCAGATAATAACTGTTAAATAATACTAGAAATCACGCTAATAAATTAGTTTCCCGAACCCATAAAGATTATGTGTATTTTATGACTAATTCGCGAACGTAACATGTGGGCTTCAAAACAATCAGCGTCTCAAACCAGTCGTCATCATCATCATCGTCATCCTTAGGGCCCCAAGGGTGCAGTTAGCACCGGGCCTCGAAATTTCTTAATCCGGCACTGGGAGTAAGGCCATCCGGGCCGGGCGTACTTCTTGCCTTTCGCTAAGGAATCTACGCATGCAGTTACATCATTGGGGACTGCCATCGTTTTGTCTGCGGAATGATGTTCTCTATAAGAACTTTTCTGCCAGCGGCAGCGCGTACCTGCTTATCGTACCGGCATCACTTCGCAAAGAAATACTAACAGCATGCCACAATGAAGCGACCTCAGGTCATCTAAGCTACACGAGAACACTGCCCCGACTCCGACGCAAGTACTATTGGCCAAAGCTACCCGCTCGTGTGAAACATCATGTACAAAGATGTGCTGACTGCCACAGGCGCAAAGCACCTCCCGGCAAGCCTGCAGGTCTCTTACATCCAGTCGAGGTACCTGGACAGCCTTTCACCCAATTTGGAAGGGATTTCCTGGGCCCATTTCGAACGTCTACAGCCGGCAACAAATGGATCATTGTCGCAACCGATTACCTGACGCGCTACGCGGAGACTAAAGCTACGCAGCGGGGCACAGCAGCCGAAGCGGCTCATTTTTTCATCGAACACGTCGTCCTTCGGCACGGTGCCCCAAAAGTAGTCATCACAGACAGGGGAACTGCCTTCACTGCAGAACTTCTTGACTCGGTTCTCAGACTAAGTGGTAGAAGCCACGGGAAAACAACCGCATATCATCCCCAGACCAACGGACTAACCGAGCGGCTTAATAAGACACTCGCAGACATGCTATGCCTGTACGTCGACGTGGAACAGAAGAACTGGATCAGATTTTGCCTTACGTAACTTTCGCATACAATACCGCTCGACAAGATACTCGAATGACACCCTTCAGCTTGGTCCACGGTCGCGAAGCCACGACGACTTTGGATGCCATGCTGCCGCACGAGTGTGACGACATACCTACCAACGTTGTCGAATTTACTCAACGCGCCGAAGAAGCCAGACAGCTTGCCCGCGTACGTATCTGCTATCAGCAAGGCCAAGATGCAAAACGGTACGATCTTCCATACAGGTCCGTTCTCTACACTCCCGGCGATAAGGTATGGGTTAGGATACCCATACGCCGTCGTGGGCTTTCTGCAAAACTGCTAAGACGGTACTTTGGGCCGTACAGAGTGATTCGACGCGTGAGCGACGTGACCTACGAGGTCGTTCCTGACAGTGACAGTAGCTCCAGTCGCCGCAAGCACTTACCCGAAGTAGTGCATGTGGTGCGGATGAAGCCGTATCTGTCGAACTAAGTTTCGTTTGTTCTTTTCTGCTGTTTTTTTTTTGTGTGTGTGGTTTTGTTTTGCTTGTCTTACTCTGTGCCATTTCTACACCGCCCTCATACATTCTAGGTAGGTAGGTAGGTAGGTAGGTAGGTAGGTAGGTAGGTAGGTAGGTAGGTAGGTAGGTAGGTAGGTAGGTAGGTAGGTAGGTAGGTAGGTACAACTTTATTCGACAATAGGTGTCGGTCAAGGGGGGAGGTAGTCTGTCAGGTCGTGCCTGACAGCCACCTCCCCGGCTCTGTCCATGGCCCGGAGCTGATTCTCCAGGCTAGTCCCGGCGAGGATATTATTCCATGCCCGGGATGAGGGAGTGGCCATAAGAGAGTGGGGGGGAGGGTCCTTCCGGCAGTCCCAGATAATGTGGTTGAGAGTGGCGATCTCTCCACATAGCTTACAGTGGGGGTTGATTAGCTCCGGGTATATGTAGGAGAGGATCTGGGGGCAAGGAAACGAATGCGTCTGTAGGCGACGCCAGGTGATTTCTTGACACTTGGTCAATTGACACTCTAAAAACAGTTGCACCCTTTGGGGTGCATTTTTGCCACACAACAATAATCGTCATCTGTCTTGCTTGCGTTTCCTATCTTGAAAACTCTGCACTTGCTACTTTCCTGTCGAGAACACTGTGTCACGCTGATAACGCTCTTGTCGTTCGTGACCGAGAAGTGCCGGGCGCACAGCGTTAAAGAAAGGAAAGCCACGCAAGTCAGATGACGATTATTGTTCTGTGGCAAAAATACGCCCCAAAGGGTGCAACTGTTTTTAGAGTGTATGCTTAAGTTACGCATCGGGACGATGCTTCCTTCGGAGGGACGCAAATGCCGCGCCTGTACTCCGATGAAGAGTCAAATGAAGATTGAGATGAAGAGTGAAGTCAGGAATCAGCTAGCGCAAGGCAGGGGTAATTGAAGATCGCAGGGAGAGGCCTTCGTCCTGCAGTGGACATAAATATAGGCTGATGATGATGATGCATGCTCCAGCTAGTGTACGCTATTTCGGAGCCAGCAACCGTCGCCAGGTGTCACCCCGCAGAGCAAAGACGGCCGTTCGCGCGCTCCACTTAGCAGTGGACGGCACTGTACACTATCACAAACGTTAAAGTTCTACTTCCTCATTAACAGTTGGCACGATTGTAGTGCTAAGTTACGAGCTTGAAATATAACGAATATGAATTGAAATAAAACTAATATAAAGTGAAACAGTTTTGTGCGCACGTCGTCGCAACATATAGACAGCGGCAGAAGCGCCTGCATAAAATCACTCGATGTTATGCAACGTTACTGGTCACAAAAAATAATAAAAGAAACGAAAATGAAATCATGGCTTCAGAGATTCTGCGGCGTGCGGCGGCCATCTTTGAGGCTCGTGTGTTTCGCCGATTCCGCTAGGTGCGCTAAGAGCGAAAGTCGGCCGCAGGGGCCTACGGGAGTGTCCACTATTTCTGTTTATATTACTCTATGCCTCAGTTTGCGTTGAAGCGATAGACCGCACGAAGGTCACTTCCCGCGCTGCTGCAGGCGCGTTTCCTCACGCCAACGTTTTGACAGCGAGCGTACGTCCGCGGTAATCGAGTGTGATGTGTTTGTTTGCTGTGCGCGTTGACACCATGCTTGTTAATTTAGTTCGCAAGCGAACGTTTACAAGTTCATACGGCCGATAAGAGTACTATCCTTAATTCATATGGCTCTCTGATAATTTTCTATCGCAATGGATGCTTCGCCTTTCAGGCGAAACTGCAATTTTTTTTTTCAAAAGAACTCCTTTTTATACCCTACGGAATGTTTATAGCAACAGGACTGACCAATGTCACTAGTGTTAAAAAAATTGCAGTACCATCAATACTCTTTAAGCTCCCTATGGCAACGGCTGCAGTGGGCTACACGATGGAATTTCATACAATAATTAGTAAAGGAAACTGGCGCTGCGATCGTTCAGCTACCATGGGAATGATGGTTAGAACATGGACGAGTCTAATCTTCATGCACATTGTGGCTTCAGACCTTCTTGTGGCTTTTTTTATTACGCTTTATCTGCCTTCATTGGCCTAAAGTTCAAAGCAATTTCTATATTTCTATTAGCAATCTATTAGCAACCTAAATTTCAAAGCAATTTATAAGCAGGGATTCCGCCTGACGAGGTGGCCAAGTCAAAATGCTCCAAGCATTTCATCGAACTGGCTTTCATCGAACCCGAGAGAAATTAAGGGTGTTCATGCCTCTTGTCAATGAATGCATCCGTGGCGTAATTATTTTGATGTTGGGCTTCTGTACTATCATATATTCGAATCCTGTTGTCGGACTTTATTAGTAGTTTCAATTATTTATAATACGGTTCTTTCTTGAAAATGATGAGCTTGCAAAATCACCAAACCGTGCAAAGCCAGAAGTACGAAGTCTAGGCAAATCCATATACTAACAATCATTCCCATAGCTACCCATTCTGTCTAAACCACTTTGCTAGCAGCTCCTGTAGACACTGGCCCCAAAGTTCCCCCTAGTTTTTAATGTATGAAACTCTATGTGATACACATTTTTCGCTCAACTAGTACGTTTCTTAATATAGGACAAACGTGACACAGTGAAAAAGCTTAGTGCCCTTCCACTCTGCCAAGGGCGAACAGCGAAGTAGTTGTGTTCTTCTAAAATGACGAAATTTATATATATATATATATATATATATATATATATATATATATGCAATTAAAGCATCAAGACAGACACCTTAATCAACCTTAAACCTTAATCCACCTTTGTCGACCTTAATGCATCCAAATCAACCATCCTCCTTAATCGATCTTAATTAGACTTAATCCACCATAATCCACCTTAATCCTCTGTCATCCACCTTAATTGGTGTATTGGTGGGTAGACTGTGACGTAATAGTCATCCCTCACTGGTTTTGACACTTATGTTAAGGAACCTACATACATAGGCTACTGTTGATTCAATTTTATCGACGCGACTTTTTTCTACACACCTTGTCGACGCACGCACTTTTGGCCAGAACTAGAGTGTACTAGACAATGGTCGAGTGGGCCGAACGGCGCTCTGCCGCTGAGGCGCCGCGTGTGGAAAAATAGTGCGAGGGCGTTGCGAGCGAACTGGATTGGGGCGGAGACGCGCTCCGCGGCATATTCAACGTACATTCGCTGCGGGCGCCGAGGCCGATTGCGCATAGTACGCTCTTAAAATAGAACTTTATTTAAACTGCAACTTTATGTTTACACCATTTTGCCAAACATATATATTTGAGGCATAGATTATACAACGCGGCGTCTTCAATTTTGCTGTCGATGTCAAGCGCGTCGTCTGCTAGCGAGCGCGCGTTCGCTACGCGGACGCTGGCGCACGCCCAGTTTTTCTCGCAGAACCTCTGCGCAGTACATTTTTTTTTAATGTTGTAGTTGCTTCGATGCGCCCATGACTCTTGACGGCCGGTGCCAAATGTAGTTTAGCCAGGTGAACTGCTGTTTTTACCACTGTCCTCTAAAAGTAACTGGTATCTCCGCACCATGAAGGCTACGTAAGAAAATTGTATTATTGATATCGTGTCATTTTACACGCGCTTCTTGTTGGTGGATATTGATCAAGACAATGATCGAAGAAAACAATATTAGAGTGAAATAAACCAGGTTTATTAAATGCGTGGCGCGAAGAATGACCAATGTATTTCTAGGTAATCAAATCAAACGGTACATAGACATATATATTTACTATATATATATATATATATATATATGTAAGGGAAAAAATAAATATTCTAAATGCAATAATTGAAAAAGTGAGAACTCCCGACCTGAATAAACGCACGTGTTTGCAGTAACACACTTATTAGTGAATACTGGAAATAAAACTCTTCATCCGCAGAAATAATATTAATAGCAGGCTAAACCATCTTATGTATATATATATATGTGCGCGTGTGTGTGTGTGTGTGTGTGTGTGTGTGTGTGTGTGTGTGTGCGTGCGTGCGTGCGTGTGCAAGTGTTATTATTATACTGTACGACGCCGAATAGACATTTCCTTTCGAATGTAACGCAAAACAGCACTATTGAAATCTCAAAGGGGACTGCATGCAAGTGAGGACTGTTATTCCGAATGATTTTGCTGCCGGAGAGTCATGGCTGTTGCGCAGAGGCGGAGTTCCTGAGAGAATTAACGGACGGGTGTTAATAAGTCCTGATTAACAAGTTCCTAGCTCTCATTCAATATAAACGCCTCGTTTTGGGGCAGCCTGTAAATCTGCTAACTTGACTCAGACAAGAATTTTTGACAGTCTCACCATGTTTGCAACCCATTAAAACTGAGTGCCCCCATGGGGTACCACACTTCTTCAACGAACGCAACAGATCTGCACGTATCTCTACGTGTATCTGAGACATGTCATTCCTTTAATTATTTCATTATATAGTTGTGATTATAGTGTACCGGATAACTGAACGCAGCCGTTTATAATATACAAGCTGCAGAGTTGAGCGGTCATACATTTGGGAACGGCATTACATTTACGCATGAAATATAGGATAAGCGTATCATGTTTTTCTCGGAAATCAGACTCGAGAATAATTTATGTTGTTTACACCCCCAGAAGTAAGCCGAAGAACGCAGCCACCTGCTTTTTTCTTTTTGTAATATAAGCAAATTCTTGGGTTTTACGTGGCAAAACCACGATATGATTATGAGGCACCCGGTTTAGTTTTTGCCACCTGGGGTTCTTTAACGCGCACCTAACTAGAAGTACACGAGTCTTTTTCCATTTCGTTCCCATCGAACTCCGCGACCTGGACTGAACCCGCGAGCTCCAGAATTAGCAGCGCAACGCCCTATCCACGATATAGGCACTAATTAGGCTATCGCGCAGGCTTTCTTTCTTTTCTTTTTTTTTTCTTTTTTGAAGTATCGACTGGCAAAAAAATTCCACGTACGGCTTACGGCCAAATATGAGCTAAAATGGTTAACTAAAACCGTTTTCGACGCTCGAGGTCCGACTGCAATAAATGACCCCGTACCGATTACTCCGAATTCTGTTACGCGAGAAAGGCGGAAACTTGAATGGAATGTTGCGCTGCAGTTTACTCTTTTTTTTAAACATCTATACCAATGCTTCCCGTAAATCTAAGTACAAGGCGCCGGATGGGGCAGGTATGCTTTACTTGTTTGAAGCGGCAAGCAGGAAGGTTACATATGTTGCTTCGTCTGCGTTCGCAAGACCTATACTGATAGAAAACCATATGCGCAACAATTCACACGAGAGATACATGTTGCTTGAAGAACGAGCAAAAGATTTTTTCTCCAAAGGGAACCGTACAATAACATAGTAGAATGAAAGCCGACACTGCGGCCGCAATGCACGCGCAATCACCGAGCGGCATTCAAAAATAATAAAAAATATATAAAAGGAAAGGAATTTATTCTTAAGGCATAAATACATGTCATATGCAATTATGAACCCCATATGATCGGTCTGAACGCAAATACCAGCGCGCGAAGTAGTACGAATGACCCTGCCGAGCAGTATCGCCAGCAGTTTCCAACGGCGCGACCTTGATGCGGCCCAATCCACTTCGACCGCAGCGCCGCCCCAGTATTTTTCCACGTCCGGCGCCTCACTGCCAAGCATGCGCCGCCCCAGCCGCTCGTCCCACTCGACCATATCCTAGTACACTCTAGCCAGAACCTAGCCATATACAGCTTCGCTGTAAAAACGTTCCACCATGACCTCTTCATAGGTGCAATCAGTGCTTGTGTGGTGTTCTTCGTTAAGTGGCTTTCTTTCTCAATCTGCGCAATTGTGGTGTTTATATATGCAGAAAGAATGATTGAAAGCTGCGAAGAGACTGTTGGAAATAAAGAAGACGAAGGCGTTCGATGCACGTGCAACGGCCACGAGCGCTGGCACGTTCAGTTGCTGCCACTGCTTGCAACGGTCAAACGTCTGGTTCCGTGCCTGATCGCCGTCATTTCGCTTGATTTTTAGTAGGCACCGAAACGCTGGACCCTCGCGTCAACCGAGCAAGGCGCGATGCAGCATGCGGCCCGACTCCGTTCCAGGGATTTCGTCTTTCACAGCGTCCAACCTAGCAACGCTCAAGCTACGCGGTCGACGAAGCTGATGGACCCGAGGCGACAGCGACGTTCCAACGGAAGCGTCTGCGACGTGGCATCGTGTAGCGGCCGCCTGCGCAATTTCGCCGCGTACCTGATCGGACTGTCCCAGCCTTTGCCTGTCGGTCAAACAGCTCATTTCGAACCTGCGCCACCATCGGAGCATCCTGAGCCATCGCTGGGTGAATCACAACATGTCGTACATGGCCAGCATGACCAACGGCCACTTCCTCCTCGCGGAGCTCCCTATATGGAACGAGTTTCTGTCGGTCAACTTCGAGCTACGCGAAGTCAGTCCAGGACAGGTGGCCCTGATGTGTCTGCGCGGTCACCTGGTTTCCGTCACGTCCAACATGCAGCGCACGCACTCGTTCGAGCTGGTCCACTGGTTGCTCATGGAGTACTGCTGCATCAAGTTCGTGGAGTTGTGCGGGCCAAACACCTTCCAAAACGATTTCCTTTTCCTGGACGGCTTCTGGCTGAGCTGCAACCTGGAGCACGTCAAGCTGTGCAGCTACCTGTTGGACGACTCCCTGCCCAAGGACCTCGCCGACGCGCACCGCTTCGAGGCGATTACGCTCGACACGCTAAAGATCATAAGCGTGCGCTTCTTGAGCGTCGGCTTGCACATGTGCGAGATGCTTGGCAGGCGCGAAGCAGCGGCCACCTGCGCAATCACGCCGCGTACCAGGTCGGGCTGTACCAGCCTTTGCCTGTCGGTCAAACAGCTCATTTCGGACCTGCGCTACCATCGGAGCATCCTGAGCCATCGCTGGGTGAATCACATGTCGTGCATGGCCAGCATGACCAGCGGCCACTTCCAGCTCGCGGAGCTCCCTATATGGAACGAGTTTCTGTCGGTCATCAACGTCGAGCTACGCGAAGTCAGTCCAGGACAGGTGGCCCTGGTGTGGCTGCGCGGTCACGTGGTTTCCATCGCGTCCAACATGCAGCGCAGGCACTCGTTCGAGCTGGTCCACTGGTTGCTCATGGAGTACTGCTGCATCAAGTTCGTGGAGTTGTGCGGGCCAAACACCTTCCAAAACGATTTCCTTTTCCTGGACGGCTTCTGGCTGAGCTGCAACCTGGGGCACGTCAAGCTGTGCAGCTACCTGTTGGACGACTCCCTGCCCAAGGACCTCGCCGACGCGCACCGCTTCGAGGCGATTACGCTCGACACGCTGGAGATCATAAGCGTGTGCTTCTTGAGCGTCAGCTTGCACATGTGCGAGATGCTTGGCAGGCGCGAAGCAGCGGCCCCCTGCGCAATTACGCCGCGTACCAGGTCGGGCTGTACCAGCCTTTGCCTGTCGGTCAAACAGCTCATTTCGGACCTGCGCTACCATCGGAGCATCCTGAGCCATCGCTGGGTGAATCACATGTCGTGCATGGCCAGCATGACCAGCAGCCACTTCCAGCTCGCGGAGCTCCCTATATGGAACGAGTTTCTGTCGGTCATCAACGTCGAGCTACGCGAAGTCAGTCCAGGACAGGTGGCCCTGGTGTGGCTGCGCGGTCACGTGGTTTCCATCGCGTCCAACATGCAGCGCAGGCACTCGTTCGGGCTGGTCCATTGGTTGCTCATGAAGTACTGCTGCATCAAGTTCGTGGAGTTGTGCGGGCCAAACACCTTCCAAAACGATTTCCTTTTCCTGGACGGCTTCTGGCTGAGCTGCAACCTGGGGCACGTGAAGCTGTGCAGCTACCTGTTGGACGACTCCCTGCCCAAGGACGTCGCCGACGCGCACCGCTCCGTGGCGATCACGCTCGACACGCTGGAGATTATGAACGTGCGCTTCTTGAGCATGGGCTTGCACATGTGCAAGATGCTCGGCAGGTGCAAAGCAGCGACCGCCTGCACGAGTACGCCGCGTACCTCGTAGGCAGCTGTCCCAGCCTGTGCCTGTCGGTCAACCAGCTCTTTTCGAACCTGCGCTACCTGCGAAGCATCCCGAGCCATCGCCGAGTGAACCACAACTGGCGCACATACAGCGAGGCCAACACCTGCTTTCTTCTCGCAGAGCTCTCCCTATGGAACGAATTCTTGTGGGTCAATTTTGAGATAAACACAGTTAGTGCAGGACAGCTGGCCTTAGCATGTCTGCACGGATGCGTGGTTCCAGTCTTGTCCAACATGCAGCGCAGGCACTCGTTCATGAGAGTGCACCGGGTAGTCCAGGAGCTGCGCTCCATCAAGTCCTTGGAACTATGCGAGCCACACATCTCGCAAAACCACTTTCTGTACTGGGACGGCCTCCGATTGAGCCGCAACATGTGTTACGTCAAGCCATGCCGCTACCTGCTGGAAGACTACTCACCCAGGTGCCTCATTGAAGCTCTCCACTCTCCGGTGACCACGGTCGACACGCTGGAGGGCGTGAGCGTGCGCTTCTCGAGCGTCGGTGTGCAGATGCTGTGCGAGCTACTCGGCAACTGCAGGGTTCTTTGCGCACCCATCTTCCTAAAGAACTGGATCGACATGCCCAAGGAACTGAGGCGCGCTGATGCACAGCGCTCAGTGCAGTGCCCAATCCACGTCTACAAGCTGTTCGCGATGGCCGACTCCTGCTACGTTCTCGCCGACTTGGTGTCTCACAGCATAAGGATGCGAGCCTCTGGGTCCTGGGCGCATACAAGTCGCACCACGGTTACGTGGCGCTGTTCGCTGCTTCGCCGACCAGTGTGCACTGCTCAAGGCAGTTCAAGATCTACCACTTCAAACTGAACTGAACGGATCTCCTCCAGTCCCTTAGCTTGGACGATGACAAAACTGAAAAGTCTGGCCTTCAACTACTACTTTTTTCGCTGATAATTCGTATTTTACAAGAAATATTACACTGAGGGAGTTAATGAACACTAATCTGCCAGTATAGGATAATATAGCGTTCGCTTTTAGTGTCCTTTGCCAAAATGTGTCGTAACATCCTTTAAGACTAGATGTCCCGATCATACGGTGTCGAATGCACCTTATCCTGAGAGTGTAGCTCCCTAAACGTTGGAGCATGCAGCTTGAGCTCTCCTAAAATAAGAGTGCAAGCGGCAGGCATCCCATATCTCAACCTAACTCTGCAGGCGGTCGTCTAGGATTCTCTGCGTATGTTCGTGTGCCGATTATCTACACAGCACATTTCAGGTTAACAGAAATGTGCTCCGAAATTGGTTAACTGAAATTGGCTTTTGATAGCATCCTTTTCTACCTGAAGCGGTATATGTGTACATGTATGCGTACGATGTGTACAAACGTTTTGAAATAAATTTTTCTTTCTTCTGTGCCTAACAAGACCTGGCTGGGCAGTTCTTGGCGGGAGTGCTGTCATGACTATCTTCGTATACAGCCTTAATACTTGCTTCCGTGAGCTTCCCCGAACTCCAGCGTACTATCCAAAGCAGCAACCTACCTGCCGCACCTTGCTTGCTTTATAATAGCTTGCCACATCTTGTTTAGTATTCAACGCACAATTATTGATGACAAGGAGCATCCAAAAACGAATTTCGGGCTAGTGCTTCGCGATCGTAATTACGTCTTGGATTCGTGTGCACTGAGAGCCGTATTTTCAATGATTTTCATTTGTCATTGGCTGGCTGGCTTTTGCTAATATGTTATTTATAGAGTGCTCGATTATATTCGCAGTGTTTTATCATTGCAATCTATAATCTAACACCGTTTTCTGAGTGAGAGGGTGCGCAATTTGTGTCCCCTGATATTTGCTGTATGATTTTGCGACACGATTGCTGTGACCGCGCTTGCCTGAGCGCAGCCATGTGCTATCATGTACCAGCTCTCCTCACGGAACACTCGTTTCGTGATCAACTATAGATGGACAGAACTATTCATAGTACTCGCAAGCTGTGCCCCGCACACAGTCGCTGCCCTTCTGATGCTCTACTAATTGGTAACCATAACACTATGGAGTATGAGTCAGCAGCACGTACAGTACCTGTAGCACTTCCCCTTTTCCCCTCCCTCTTTTTACTTCTTGCTTGCCTAGGTCTCATGAGCAGTAGTGTTTCCGAATACACAGTGGACTGTAAGGAGTGGCCTATGCTCCGATCAGCCTACGTACACATGTGGGGCACGGAGTCTCTGCGCTTAGACTTCTGGTGAGCACATCAACGCTTGTGGAGGCATGCGGCTGCCTTAGCGAATGCGTTGTTGTTCATATTGTGGTAGATTGCTGCATAATGGCAGTGTCACTAATTATTTGTCATACTTTGTCAGAATGCGCGAATTTGACCGAGCAGCATGGTAGCACAAAAAATCACTCAGCACATGTTGTTTCTCATCATCACCTGATGTGCAGTGGTCGAAGCCATTACCATGCACATGCGACTCTGCCTCGTTATGCGCTCCCTGAGCATACAGAAATGGCATGTCTTCTTTAAATTCGCATCAAAAGCACACTGCGGCATCGAATGCACTGAATCAGATGTACTTGAGAAAGTGTTCAAATCACAATCTCTAAAATTACAACAAAAAAAAAGGGGGGAAAAGCAGGACAATCTGGTAATGTATTAAATTAAAGGTGTTTGTCTTATCTGTGCATCCTAATAAAGATAGCATTCTACTGTTGTTTTTTTCTTTTTATCATAACATAGTTTTTAAAAACACCAGTAACAACAATGTTACTTAAGCTGGATTACTCTCAGACGCCGACATTGCTTTCACAGAAAATGAAAACCAATGTGTCACTAAAGAACAAATTTTCACCAAATAACTTTTCAACTAATTACTTTCTGGCACATACTGCATTCGCGAATTTTAGCCGGTGACTTCGAATGTCAAATCCACGTGAGACGAATTCTGAGGATGACACGAGTTTCCAGATACGCGTTTCCAAAGTTTGCAAAGAAATGCATTGCCGTTCCAGTAACTTTTCAGCTTCAATGCATAAAAAGGCGTTTTGTTAATAAAGTAGGTGGAACAGCAGGAAACTTCTACCGCAAGTTTGACTGCGCTTATCTCAAAACTGATGCTCGTTTCAAAATTCATCCCAAGTGGATGTGCTCGTTTTACAGCAGAGCTGTGACACACTAGGTTCTGGTGGTTTGTGTGCATGGGCAAAAAAAGATGGTGGCCACCCCAGAGCTCATGACCTGCCGATCCCGGTGACAAAAAACGGCCTTCTTTCCCCCGCGAGGCACAGGGGTTCTACTTCGGCAGCAGCTGCTTACGGCGCAGCTGCGCGGGCACCCTATCTTCAAAGCGATGTGCGAAGTGGACGAAGTGCGTGGAGTGCCGGTAGCTTCGTATGCACTGTGCTTCCCACGTCTAATTCGCGTTGAAGCGAGACACAGCACGACGGTCAATTCGCTTGCTGCTGCTGCCGCGCTTCCTCACTCGAGCGTTTTGACTGCAAGTTTTCGCGGTCATCGAGCAAGATGTTTACCTGTGCACACATGGCACCGTGCTTGTTAATTTAGTTAGTAAGCGAATGTTTGCAACTTTATACGGCCGATAAAACTAATATCCTTACTTCGCATAGCTGTATACTAATTTGCCATCACAATCGATGCTTCACTTTTCGGGTCAAACTGCAACTTTTTTTTATACAAGCATCATCTTTCACGGCTTCCCATTCTCGCAACAGTTCTGAGAAAGCATTCTCTATGCAATGCCTGAAGGGCTATGCATTTCTCTTGTATAGCTCTAGGATGTGTGCGTGAGGCTAATAAATGGGTAGAGTATTGGTAGGTGTGGGTTTGACAAAATCAGATGCCTAACCATGCTGAAATCATAAAAGCATACAGTTGTCATGAGACCATGTCTTCAAGCATTTTAGGTCGACAAATACGGGAGGAAATGGGCTTGGGCTTTTCCTGTGTCTTTAGTGCAAGAAAAGAATTTTGTTCAAGAGATCATTGTACAGTAGAACCCCGCTGTTACGTTCCTGGGTGCTGCGTTTTCCCGGCTGTTATGTCAGTTTTCGGCCGGTCCCGGCACAGCTCCCATAGAACCCAACGCATTGGTAACCGCGCTGTTACGTCGCAACTGTGGGACCATTCCCACATCATACGTTGCGAACCGCCACCCTGCGCCGGCCCGAGTGGCCATTTTGACTTTTCATGCCGCTTGGCTTGGTTGCTTGACAATGGCATTGGACGCCCAAAGTGCCGGGGGCGACACTTATGACGTATTTTCGGTTTCCGCCAGCAAAAGTATGGCCCTTGAGATCCGTATTTGCTATCTAAAGATGGTGTATATGACGCGTTGCGGCCCTAAAATTGGTTTTGGCTCAGATGTTTCGTATAAAGTCCAAGGGCGATAACGCCGTCACCGCGCGCCGTATGTGCGAGTGAAAGCGTGCGAGGGGAGCCAACGACCGTGTCTAAATCTCGAACGTGAAAGAAAGAAAAGCAGGGAGGAAGCACGCCTTCTTCCATTGCACTCGAGGCACCGGCGAGGGAGCAAGGGATAGTGGGCAGCGTTGTGCACTGGCACTAACTGCATACTGTGCGGCGCCGCGCAGTCCGTATCTTAAATGCGATCTGCGTTGGGGGCAGAGTCTACACAGTGCAGGTGCGTCGGTGGCTCGTAGCTTTGTGCGTGCTGTGTCTTCTCGACGCTCAGTTTGCGTTGAAGCGATAGACAACAGCACGAAGGTCACTTCGCTCGCTTCTGCAGCGGCGCTTAAATTCCTCACCCCAGCGTTTGACAGCGTGTGTCCACGCTCATCGAGTGTGATGTGTTCATGTTTGCCTGTGGGCGCTGACACCATGCTTGTTAATATAGTTAATAAGCGAATGTTTACATTTTTATACAGATGATCAAACTACTATTCTTACTTTGTATAGCTGTCTACTAATTTGCTATCGCAATCGATACTTCGGCTGTTGGGCAAAACTACTACTTTTTTTCACACGTAACAATTAAAATAATATTGTGTGCAGTTCAACACTACTCCCATTTCTCAATTTTTACTGTTTCCTGGCTCTTTATTTTTTTACGGTCCCGTGAAAAACGTATCAGCAGGGTTCTACTGTAGTGACTTGAAAGACGAAAGAAATTATGAAACATAGCAGAAAAGAAAGAGGATGTAAATAATGGCTGCAACTGCTCTGCCTTTTTAAAAACGTTCAAACAAGGTTCAGAAACAAAGCTACACTGAAACGTTCAATCATAGTTGTACTATTTCACAATTACTGAGCAGTGAATGTGCCATGAAAGGTGGGACTGACATGTCTCGCCATCATTAGAATGAGTAATACGATAAATGTACCCCTTTCTCAAGTTATTCAAGCGAGTTTTGTTGCAAACAAAGATGATATATTAATTCTCAAGAGAGTGCAAGTCAGTGACAATGTTCCCATTTTTATTTGTACCAAACTGTTTACAGCACTTCTCTTTTTAAGCTTGCCTGTTGTAGAGAAAACTCTAATCTGGAGAATTAAATACTGTACAGTACATGGCTGTATTCACGTATACATATCAAGGTGTGGTTTGCATCAAATGTTTAAACGTTCAGGTCATTATAAAAATAGCCTGTTTCCTTTGTTCCCGGAGCAAATGCATGCATGCACACTCTCCGTCTACTCAGTCCAACATCTATGCTAAAGCAAGAGTGGAAGAATGTTTCAAGGTACTGGCTGATCCCACATTGCTTACACAAAGCTGTATTTCACGGTTGCGCAAGCAACCAAAGTCAAGACACTGGACGCAACTTTGCACGATACAGCCCTGCAACACGGGCCACAGTCAAACACGTCGGCACCTATAAAATCACAACACCAAAAATTGTGCTCCAAGACTGACAAATTTGCAGCAGCGAAACAGTAAAAGTGTTAGGCAACACAATTGGCAGGTACAAACAAGAAATGTATGCAGCCAACAGCTGACATGAGAGACGGGTGCAGTTGTGCGCTAGACTACATGATCACATTTGAAAGACCTAGCGAAAGTGGCAGTCACACTTGTGTCTTCAATTGCAGCAAATTGAATTATTATGCCTGCACACCTTCCTCTAGATTTCAGATTAAAAGTGAGGCTCTGCACTACCATAACTATGCTTTCATAAAAATCTTCCGCCTCTACCAACTGCTTGAACACAACAAAAAACAAAGAAAAGCATCTGTGGCACATTTTTTCAATGCAGTAAAAAAAATGTGTGCTTGCAAATTTGGCTGCAGTTGCTGGACTACTTGTTCTCAACGCAGGATTTTTATTAAACTGTTCGACAGAATGCATCCTGCAGCATGACCATCATGCTTTCTGGGACTCTTAACAGCTGAGGTCTCAAGTCGGGCATTGAGCTGCAGACATGGTACCTGGCTCTCGCAGGCCACACTGCGACAGGGTCTAGGATGTGCGAGCACAAGCGAGTCACAAAGGTGTTCCACAGGCTACATGTTTGAAACCCCTGTCATATTATGTAGGAAGAGTCCCAATACTCAAAGCCTCCCCACACATCCACCAGATCAACATTTGCAATTCTAAATGAAAAGCTACTGCATTACGCTGAAGAAAGTATTCATACATAACAGTATGTAACCACATTATTTGCCGAAATAAACGAGTAACATTTCGAAATCTCATTTTCACTGTAGCTGATAACACAAGTTAAATCAACATGTAACAATGATCTTGCTTACAATACAAGCTTCACAACAGCAGCAGAAAGATGAGAAAAACCTAATGCACCCTCTGAATGAATCTGCAAGAATGAAAAGATCTGCCATAGGAAGCATAGTTTATAGGCTTGTACGTATCTCCACATTCTGCGGCAACATGCATTATTTGAAGACACCTAAAAAAATGCAATATGCATGAACAGTAGCATTTCTGCAAATTGCAGAAAAGCACATCAGGATTTCTAGTGTATAATCGTTGCACAACTGGTCTGCAAGGGTTCACATACATGAAGTGGCTCCCTAAACAGAAACCAAGAAATGTGCTGGCACAAAAATGTATTCCATTACATAATAAAATTGAATGCCTATGTTCACAAATATTAAATAACATGCAGCTGACACTAGTGAGCTGGTACAGCACATACATAAAGCATACACTACAGCACAGGCAAAAGACCAGTATAATTCTCCCCAGCCCGCTGCAGAAAAACTGCCTGAGGTTACAACTTTGGTATCATGACAAAGACCAAATACCAGTTATTTCTAGCATCACTACCCTTATGACCAATCTATTTAAAATTTTGATTTCCATTTCTGGAACAAATACCATCTTTGAGCCAAATGAGAATGCAAGTTTATTAGCTACAGTATGAGAGAAATCTCAATCTGTTTACACCAACTGGCTAAAAAGTACTAGCAAATGCAATTCTGACAAAAATACAAGGCTCCTCCAGAGCAGCATCCACTCACTTCCAGACTTCCTTAAAAAAAAAAAGTCACTGCTGCAGATCCACTCATATAAATGGACAATCTACAGTGCCACAAACATGCACTCAACTGCACACACTAATTCCAGCCAGCTAGCCTGACTCGCCTTTCAACAGTGACAAAGCAGTCCCTGCCAACATGTCACGCAGCTGTCCATGTGCGCACTGTGCTCATTTGAATGCGAAACACATCAAGAACATAGTACATGCATGACAAATGCACAACCTTCGTGTGGGCACACCACGATGGAAATTGGTCAAAGACCTCCACAAACACTGACAACCTAAAAATGTCCACCTTTCAAGATGAGCTCTTCCATCACCATGCTCATATTGACACAAAAAGCACAAATGGCCATTCAGACAGGTAGCCACTTGTCCTCAATTGGTTAAGTTTCCTAATCTGGTGTCTTGCTTCTTCCTTTTAAAAACATGCAGTTAGCTAGGGCCCAGTGTCAGTTCTTGAAGTGGTAGTGTGGCTCTGATGCAGCCAAGTGGCTCAAGTCATCCATACTTTTCTTGGCAGCTGATGTGATGATCCCGTCGACGCTCTTCACAGTTCGGCTTGTCAGTTCTTGTACCTCTTGGCTCATACGACCAATAACCCACTCCATAGCCAAGCGTCCCTGCATAGAAAGAATGAGGCAGGTCCCATATATACGAAAAGGCAACTGCCAAAAGTAACTGCAATGTATGTATAGCACAGTAAAGCAAGACTGTCCCTTTTCAAACTAATTAACAAATAAAAAATGAGGTGCCAAAAAAGTACCTTTAGGAGGCACTTACAGCCCCAACATGTTTGCAGGTTATGAATATTCTGTGTATGCAAAAGATACTATTAACATAACCTGCATATTAACTGCCCATTCTGTTCATCAGACAAACATGATTTGGTCTCAGGAATGCTACAAAGTAACTAAAAGCTGTGGAAAGTAGGGCATATGACAGTTCTAAGTTTTGTTACTATTGCTAGAAACAGCAAAAGGTGCAACAAGTAAAGAAACCTTCCAGTTGTTTTTTTTTTTTTATTTGCAATTATTTGGCTTTGTATAATTACAATGGTGGTCCAGCCAGTTTAGGATTTGGAGCAGGCAAAAGCAGTTCAGGAGCAGAAAATTGGATTTTTTTGGAACACTTGGCACAGTACAGCAATAATGAGCAGCCATTTGGTGTAGTTTGTTACTACTGAAAAATTGGTAAATGCCGCTCAACAGTAAAGGAAGACACAAGGTCGACAGTCAGTAGCAGCAAAAGCTTGTCTTCAGATGGATGGTAGTATACCATGCATGGTATGTTTCCAACAGATTTTCATTTGGCTGGGTAAGACACTTCTGTAAACAAGTGCATAAAACTTTGTAGGCTAGCAAAAACAAATCTATGTGGCCAGGCATAAGACAAAAAGTTACAACTGTGCTATGGCAATTGGTGCCATCAGGCATATAAGAAATGACGCGACAGAAAATGCTTTGTGTGCATTCAAAATGACAGATGTGCTTTGATACGCTCTTTTTTTGTGTATTGCATTCAATAACCATGCTCGAAGCTAAGACAAGAGACTGATGTGCGTCTATAAATGGCATCTGGAATGAAATGCTGCTGTGCAGTGTGTTGCAAAGACAGCGATGGTGGCCGTGAACAACATTGGTACCATCCCTTAGTACCATCCCTTAGACTTGCTTTTATTACGAGACAGTTTGTCGGTTTTACGAGTGTCATGCAGCCTTTGTAAACAGATACAAGTCGATTTGGCATCAAACCGTAACTTAAGTAGAAGGCACCCGAACGACCTAACAAATCGGTGCCAAATAGGCCCAACGGCGTAATCAGTGTACCCGTGGCGAAAATTCGCCGTTGGCCGATGTAATACAGACCTTAAACCACCACAGAAAGCGTGCCACTAATATGATCGTACGAGTAGTTAATCGGTGATCAGTTCTGACATCACGTGCACAGGTCATTGAAACGCCGTTCGGGTTCGCAGGCGACCAGCTGGAAACTACCGCAAGCATGTTATGTGTGCTGAAGGTCATGTGTTGACAGGAAGTTCTTAACTGCCTGCGCGAATGCGTGAATATTTGAGCGGGAACACACGTAACCAATAGGATCTGCGTGCCTATCACGGTGGCTAATCAGTTCTATCTTTGCACATACTATAGAGATTTCCATAGCGCACTGTGCGTCGCCATTTTTTCTGTCAGCGTTGCATATGAGAATTGTTGGCTAGATGCCTAAGTGATCACATCAGGGGACATAGCGGTAATGTGTACAAATCAAAGGACAGTCTTCTTGATACTAATTGCAGCATGTGCCAATAGATGTCACCCACAATTTCAAGAAGCTGAGGTACCATATTTACCCGAATCTAGCACTCACCTTTTTTCGGAGAATGGGTCAGAAAATTGGCTGCGCGTTACATTCAGATACGAAATCGTGTTAGTGGCGTTGGCACAACCCTACCATTCAAGCCATCAGACCCAGCTTCATCACCAGAGACCTGATGTTTAGGCACAGAAAATTGCTGTTTTAGGCACCTATAGTAGGCAATAAAGCTGCCATTTATGGATATAGGCCCCAATTAATGTACGTTAGGCATGTATAGGCTCAAGTGATAAATCAGCTGTGCATCTGAGGATGAATTATGATTTTCTAAGGAACACAGCCCACTAAACCCCAGTATTGTGAAATTCATTTCATTTACTCAATCCAGTCAACATTCGAAAAAAAAAATGCATGCCTTTTACTGCCCCCCAAGGGCTCAAATCGCCACAGGCACATCCAAAATAGCTCTGAAAGCATGCCAGTACACTTATTTGGCGTATCATAGCTCGTACTGTGATAGGAGACGGCGGGTGCACGCGTGTATAAGGAATACATACCATGTCCCGTGATAATTGCCCCTTCCCGTTCTTGGTATGCTTCACCGCAATACTTGACGTATGCTGTATTGAGGCGAAGCTGACTTTTGGTAACCGGCGTTGTGCAAACGCGCCGTGCTTTCCGAGCTTCGAAGCCATTGACGAGAATTACAAAGGGGGAGTTGGCGCCATTGCTAACAGCGGCGAATTGTTTCAATGAAAAACCCAGCACTTAACAGAAAGAAGCTAGGTAGCGAACGTAACAGAAAGAAGGTTGGTAGCGAACGTCGAAGTAGCTAGGCCTAGCGTTGCCGTGGTGATGGCTACGGCTTTCAGCGAATCTGCATGCGAGAGTGCCGGTTCGAGGAGGCGAGATAATCAAAAGGGCGGCGGTGGTGCCGACCAATAATGCCGTTTCGGACCTGCGGTCATGGCAAAGAGGATGGAATATCAGACAGCGAAGGTTTTTGGCGCCCGAATTATCGGGCATCTGGAAAGTCAGTCAACTGTAAAATGCAATGAGGCAGGTTGTGCAAGTTATAAGATTTACCTGAAAGCTAGTGTCACTAGACACACGGAAAAATTCTGAAAGCAATGCATACAAGCACCATCCCATGATTTTTGTGTTTCATATTGTGCCTTTATTCAGAGTATTAGTTTGGAGAAAAGGAGTGCATAACATCCACCTAAGTTAGCAGCACATACTTGTACATCGGAACGTTAATGATTTAACGCCCTCTGGAACTTCAGAACGTTCACCAGTCAGAACCTTTGACATTTCTTTCAGTATCAAAACCCCAGTATTTTTTTCCCGATACAGATTGAAGTTTCAAGCTAACACGATCAGCAACAGGTCCATTAGGAATGGCAGCGAACCTTTCTTGAATGTCCGAAATGAGCCCCATACTCGGGTCAGAGTTATGGCTGTGCATTCAAGTTTCAAGATGATGTCGGCTAGGCTTAAAACGTGAAGTGAGCACACAAATAAGCTAGGTAAACTTCAAGTGCATCAACACATAGAGCAGTTTGAGCCATTTCTCAAAGCAATACTTGTCTTTTGCAAAGCTATTAATAACAGCCTTTACACCGGCAAAGTGTCAGTGGTAATAAACAGCTGCCTGCAGCCAAGTGCCCTAGCAGGTTATAACATTATAAAGAAAACGAGGCTAGAACAAACCCCGGAAAAACATGTTTTTATGCCCAGAAAATGCAATATAGGCAGAGACATCAAAATAGGCATTTTGCCTAAAGTTCCAGCCTCTATTCATAGCCATCACATGATGGCAACAGAGCCCATTTTCGTGAAGGTTGCTGTGGGTTCATTTTGTGCTCGACTACAACCTGGAGCAGTTATAGGTCAATAACTTTCTTACAGTTAAACCGATTTTATAATGAATTTGCGTTCCCGGCACTTTTCTGCATATAACTGCAAGCTTCTGTTAAAAACAACATATAAAGAATGAAATGTGGCGTCTTAGCTCCTTTGAAATGGCGTCCAGCCGGTTCCGATCACCTGCCATTTCGAAAGTGCGAGTGCGTCCACCGCCACTTTTCTTCGACAGCTTGGTCAGCAGGACACAAGTGGATTTTGCATATGATAGCGAAGGGTTCTAGTTGGCTGGAAGCGGAAACTACTGCGGCATGCCGGGATTTTGCAAAGGACTTGCCGTTACGGTTGCAGCATAGGCCCTACGCACACTTACGTTTTTTAATGTTGTTTTAAAGTTAAATTTTTTAATGTCACTTCGGCCGAAAAAGTTGGAAGTTTGAAAGGTAAAATGCCTTCGTGTCCCTTTATCAGCAAAAAATAAACTAAGTTGCTGAACCATAACCACCGACTCTTTCGAACATTGCGTGGCAGTGGTGCGTCGTGCTACATTCACGCCAACTCAGCCACGAGAATACTGATAGCAACACTTGAGCGGCCAGTAATCCGAATTGTCCAAATAGTGTACGTAACGTAGTGCAAGTAGGGCCACACGGAGAACTGTGCAAAAAAAATGATAGTGCCGCCGTTGTAGCTTCAGAGATTGCACGTGGTGCCACCAAGGTGCTGCACAGAGAACTCCACACTAGTGTGCCGCCATCGGGGGTTCGAATTCGGAGGACACGGCTGCTGTACACTGTGCTGCTTTGCCATGGAACATGCCGGAGACACGCTGGAAACGCACTGGAGCAGCAGATCGGTTACTTTGAACAACTCACGGAGCTCAGCGTGCGCGGAGCACCGCAACTGTGCGGCGCAGAAGTGCAAAAACGGCGCTAGTGTCTAACCGAAATGAAGCAGCAGAGTCTGCATTGCCATACTATCATCAGTGGAAATCGTACGAGAATGACAGCATAGAGTTCGTATACTGACTAGAGGAAAAGCTGGGCGAAAAAAGTAGCAACCACGAAGGCACCACCATGTTGCTACAGTGCAGTCCACTTATGATATCGAGAAGAACGAGAAATCCGATCATTATAACTGATCATCGCTATATCTGGACTGCCGAAAAAAAAAAAAGCCGAATATACCTTTGTAGTCCCGAAACTAAAATTACCACTTGCAATAAAAAAATCCAACTTGTAGAAAGTAGGCAGTAAAAAATAGAACTTTTATTTATACCTCTAAATAGCGTCTCAATCGTTAGGTGCACTGATATAGAAATCTGCACTTGCTTTCGCGGAAGTTTCGGATTCACAACTGCCGTGTGCATCGCGTTCATCAGCTGCGCAAACACTGGCGGCTATAATTTAGCGTGCACGAATTAATGAGCGACTCGATCGACAACATTGCACTTTGGTTGAACATCGGGGTCGGTGTTAAAGAAGGGCCATTGTCCATCACGTCGTCACTGCTGCTGCTGTTACCTCCGTTGTACGTCACCCGTCTGCCATGACAACGATTGCCCCATCGGAGCCTTCATGAACGTGGCACGCTCCCGGTTTTCATAATCGCCAATATCGACTGCGAGAGCTCGTCCTTCTTTGAGTCTTCCGAAATTTGCAGTTTCATCTCAAGCGGTGCACCTCCCGCTCATTCCGTGCTCGTTGAGAGAGAGAGCGGGAGGGAGCGCAGGCGCCCCTCGCTTATCGCATTCTTCTGCCCCCCTTGCCCTCCCCCCCTCTTCTATGGACGCTCACATGTCCGCCGACGCAGGCGCGAAGCAGCTAACGCCATTTTGAGCATGCTGTGCCAACTTGAGCGGTAATGACGGCAGATACGAACTTCCATAGGCAAACTTTTCGCCATGTCTCGGTTAGGAGACATGGGAAGACATGAAATTTGCGTTCCACTTAGGAACGCAAATTCCACAATTATTCTGCATAAAAAGCGCCACCAAGAAGCAAAATTTCAATAGTTATATCCGATACGTGGTGAATAATTTATCATCATGTATGTTTTTTTTTCTCATAGCCCTAATGCATAAGTTGACGCATCGTTATAACCGATATATCGTTATATGTGGACTGCACTGTACCTCTGTTTTTACAACGCTAAAAATAATCACAATATGATGCAAAAACAAGCATACATAGCACGTACGTATGGACAATGCATTAAGTTACAGTAGATTCCCTTTAAGGGGGGACACGCGGCCTTTGAAAACCGAAAAATAGCGAAAAAGTCTATTTTTGAGAAATCGCATATTCGGGCAGTATGTCTCATAAGCTACTATTTCTGTAAATATCAATGTCTAATTCATTGCGAAACTATTTCAAATAAAGTTTATAATGAGCCGTGGCAGCCCTCACGCGGCGAGCGAGCGCTCAAAATACCCCTATTGGCCGCAATTTCTCCACCGCTCCACTGAGCACCGCCATTTTGGTGTTATTTTGTTCGTGCATTATTGCACTTTTTTTCCCCTGCCACCCGCGGCGGCGGCAGCACGGGAGAGGCGTAAATCGCTCATGATTGGAAGGCTCGCGAGAGCTTTCAAGTTTCCCGCGACTGATACGCGAAGCTGAGATTGGGCGAAGCGCGTGCTCCTCAAGGACGCGGGAGAGCCCGGACTCCCATTGGCTGCTGCGCGCGATGACGTGGTGGTCTCCTGCATAATGCGTCCGGCCGTCGTCTGCTTCGGCTCCTCCATCGCCGGCGACCTTTGTGTGTTCCACTCGCTATTATCTTTGCAGCCGTTCGCATAATTTCCAAGTTTCTACCGTCTTTACGAAACCGTTGTTGCATTTAGCCTGCTGATTGTTGTGCAGTCAGTCACGATGCGCCCGATGAAACTCGAAGACGCTACATGCGTTCGATGCAAGGAAGCGTTCTATGAAGCTCGTTCGCATGGCGAAGCTCACTGCTCGCCGACGATGATCGCACCAAGGTTCTATAAACGTTGGATCGGCAGCTTCTGCTTTATCTACGCGAGAGAGTGGTTGCGTCAATGCTACTAGCAAATTGGCTCCTGTTCCACCGGTGCGAGAATTGGTTGTGATGAAAGCGCCTGGTGTCTCGTGCTCATCGACAGCGGTACAGTGCCCTAGGCCGGTATTTTGTAGCTACGCCTTTCCGATGCTAATGCCTTTTCGTGCTTGGTCAGTAGTCAGAGCGACAGTCCGCTAACGTTATCAACGGGATCAGCCGGCCGTGAGCGGTGGATGATAAGACTAGCATAGAGTAACGCATCGCTACAAAATACTGGCCCTAGATAACAGCGGCTTCCACATCCCCTCTTTCATCTGCCTCGGACATTGTGATCGCGTCGTCCACTGTGCACTTACAAACACGTGTGAGGAAAAAGATGCGGCGGATAAAAAGCACGCTGCTGTGCAACGAGGACTTGGCGCTATGCCGGCGACGGAGCGGAAATTGCAAGCAATGGAGCGTTATCCTGAAACTGCCACCACTACAAGTGAAGGCGAAAAATTTTGAAAAAGGCCAAGAAGCGATCTCAAGATAAGGTGGAAAGGCAGCAAAGGCTGTGCCTAAGCACATCTCTAGTTACGCTGCAGGGTCATTTTAGACCAATATATGTGCTCAAAACTTTCAAACCTCATTTTCTCAAAATGACTTTTGGCTGGTGAGGCGCTTGTTCCAGCCATATCTCTGGAACCGCTCATCAGATTTCCATAAGGTTTTTTTATTGCGTATCTCAATAAATGTCTGAGGGCAAGACAAGCCCATTTTTTTTTTATATATCGCGTCTGTGATTTGTGATATTTAATCAAAATTTGATTGATAAAATCCTAATCAATTAAATTCAAAGGTCTGCTAAAATTTTTCAGAAAGGAAATTAAAAAAAAAGGGATCTGTCTTGCCCTGAGGTATCCATCTGGGAATCGTCATAGTGAATTTCACAGTTCCAGCACCTTTTGAAGTGTTAAGTGGTGCACATGGTTTTCTCATTCCAGGCCTGGAATGAGAAAACCATGTGCACCATTCTGACATATTGCTGTAACTTGAGAACCAGTGAAGATAACTGCATGGAATTTTGTATTTCTACTAATGCTTTTGCTATGATTTTATCCTGAAAATTTCATTAAAATATCTCAATAAATAAAAAAGTTGGTATCCGAGGGTAGCCTCCCCCCTTAAGGCGAACTCGAAGGGACCATGGAAATTTGTTCGTCTTAACAGACGAACTTATCTTACTTCAAACGATAAATGAATTAGACTTACGACGGAAAAATGACATAAGAAGCATTTATTTAGCTGAACTTAATAAAAAACTGTCTTCAATTGGTACTCTTGCTTGGTTTCATCCAGTCTGTGATAGATGTTAGTCGCTTCTGTGCAAATCATCAAGCAGCCACAAACGATGTCATCTCATCTAATGACCTTAAAAATCCTTCTGTGCCTTGTTACTGGTAGAAAAAGTTCACTAGGGAGTTCAAGCAGGCATCTGCCGCCTCACAAATCATTGGTGCAGGCTCCGAGCTAGCACCCTTGTCGTCGTTGGAATTATCCTCTAAAGCAGGGGTTCTCAGGTACGTTCATCCCAGGGAACCCTGCTAAGCTCCATAAAGTGCCAAGGAACCCCCCCGATTTAACCGAATTATCGAGGGTATCAAGAAAACAAACAAATGCTGCACTACGTCAACACGCTTTTATTTACTCAATGAATCGTCAAATCTTGTTTCTATTTAGCACAAGACCAGTGCGGAAGCTGAAATTCTCTTCATCTCATGACTGATTAGCGCTAGCAGCGGCGAAGGCCTCGCGACATCCTTCGCGGCGTGCGTTTTCATCTGAGACTCGCTTTGCACCAACGGGCGCACATCCCGATTATTTTTTCGCCACTCAGCTGCTCGCCAACAAATTGTCCGTCCATAGCGATGTAGCCGGTGCTTTTTATCTTTGACAGCTTTGCACTGAGTAAAAGCGAAACTACTGCTTGCCGCAACCGCTGTCGACGAAACCGCGGCCGCTATCGACGCGATCATGGACGGCGATCTTGCGGTTCAGAAGGCAGGCGGCTGACGCACGCACCAAGTCAAAACGAAACTACCTTTCGCTGCAAGAAGTGCGGACAAAACTGCGGTCGCTATCGACGCTGCCATGGGAGGCGACTACGCAGTTGTGAAGGCACGCAGCCGACGCGCGCATCGAGTGAAAATGAAACTACTATTTGCTGCAACCGCTGCGGACGAAACTGCGGTGGTTATCGACGCGATCAGAGATAGCGACTACGCACTTACGGAGGCACGCGGCTAGCCGCCAACGCGGTGTTACGCGTGGCGATAAACGCAAGAATAAAGGCACAATTAGGCACGAAGCGCTTTGGCGTTGCTGTCAGTCACGTGCCGCGTACGACTGCTGCTGAGGACCACGGCGATGCGGACTGCGCCGCTTCGCTTGGACGCTACGCCGTTCTTGCTCTTCTGCGGCGCGCATTTGCGGTGCTCCGCGTTTTTTTTTTTTCCGATCAACGTATAGGTCAGTGCGCACGCTATCGGCACCTACCCTATCTACAAATAGGAGAAAGGCGCATGGTCGTAAGTTACGGCCTCCGAGATTCAAGTGCGAAAGCTTAGGCGCGCTGCCCGTTCTCAGAGGTTGGGTGGCTACAAGCTGCTTGCGTATTTATTGCGCAGTTTGCGCGTTGCTGTTACGCACTGTGATGTGCTTTTTGACACTCGGGCATGGGTAATGGAGGTTCTTTGGATCAAGCGCACCTCGTGTTCGCCGTTTTAGACACTTGTCGGGAGCGGGACCAGGGAAAATTTATCAGTGGCTTGCGGAACCCCGAGCAGGGGCCTGCGGAACCCGTAAGTTCCGCGGAACCCACTTTGAGAACCCATGCTCTAAAGGCACCTCAATAATCTCTTCAATGATGGTGTCGGTGGCAAACACCGGTGATGCGGTCGCAGTGGAGAGCCTGTAGGAACCGTATGATGATGCAAGGTCACATGCTCCTGCTGAGAAATGGCATTGGCCAGGAGTTTCTCCACTTTATCTTAAACTTTTTTTTTTGTTCCCTCCTCTTGTTTTCACCTTTGTACATGGGTGATGTGCGCCTGGCCTCCAGTAGGGTGCCTCGATGCGCATGCCCCTGGCCATAGTGTATTAGGCACCCTAGCCGCGAGGGTCGGTAGCGGTGGTGATAACCCCGAGAATGTTCCTCTTAACCGAAGAGTATGTCAGAAGCCTATCTCTTAAGCGGATTTCTTTTGCACTGAGTCTGTGGAAAACCAAACAAATGATCCCATGTTGTTTGTTACATGCGAGAATTCCGCTTAACACTTTTGTGACCGCGCCTATTCCCGTCGACAGTAGCTTCTCGATGGTACAAGTTTGAATTTTGGCGCCCTCCGAGCGCTTGTGGTCAGCTAGCGCCATCGAACGGGTTAAAGACAGACTATTTTATCAGTTTCGCTTTTGTGTTTTTCTTTTCCATCACGCGGGGATTTTTAAAGCACCTGCATAGTCGGGGTGATGAGCACTCGTCATTTTCGAGATGGCATGGAGATGGCAAAGTCTGCCACGCGCCATGTTTTCAGCGCTTATAGGTCGCGTTGAAGCGAGAGGCATGATAGCACGACGGTCAATTCACTCGCCGTGCTTTGTCACTTGAGCGTTTTGACAGTTCGTTTCCGCGGTCAACGAGTGAGATGTGTTCATGTTTGCTTGTGCGGGCGTGACACCGTACTTGTTAATTTATCTAGTAAGTGAATGTTTGCAAGTTTATACGGCCAATAAAACTGCTATCCTTACTTCGTATAGCGGTCTACTAATTTGCTATTGCATTCGATGCTTCGCCTTTCGGGCGAAACTGCGACTTTTTTTATTTATCGCAACTTCAGTGCATCGGGAGGAAATCCGTTTTTCCAAATGAGAGAAAGCTGTATGTCTGTTTGAAAGCATGAGGTGCGCGGTACTACAAAAGGACTTTTTTTTTGTCGTCACCGAAAACCGGTGCGCGTTACAATCGAGTAAATACGGTAAATATGCACGGATGCATATTTTCGAGAAGCCTACGTACAGCGAGAGAGATATGATCAGCCACATCTTGCGGACCACTCAGTCACGCCTGTTCCCTCTGAGTGCCCCTCAAGGTCAACAGCATAAACCACAAAAAATGGAACGATATAGAAACTGTAAACTATGCTACGAAGAAAGAAAAATTGAGCAGAAAACAAATTTTTTTCTGCGAAGCATGTACAGCTAACCTCTGTTTCACCTCATCGAGAAACTGCTTCGCATGGTGCAACGATAGACATTAGGTCTAATGTTTTCCTGTGTATCTGAAGAACTTTTGTAGATACAGAGCATACATTTGCACGCTTAATTCATATGGCCCTTTTGTTGAAAATGTATACAGTAAAACCTTGAGAATTTGAACTCGGTTAATTCGAAGAATTTGAGCGGTCCCGTCATTTTCGATGCAAATTCTACCGGATAATTTGAATGGGCCGCGCGGCTCTATTCGGATAATTCGAAGTTTCCGGCTGGCAACAACGAGCAGTTGTTAGGTTAGGACGCTCCGTACAGTCTCCAACCGTTTTCCAAGGTCGTGGGGACTGAAATATAGTGCGAAAAACTCGTTCGGCCGAAAAAAAAAAATGAATTATTATGCCCTTAGTGCGACTTTAAAAAGCCTCTAATAATGCCCTGCCTCATACTACACTTGGAGGGGACGACTTGCTTGGATTTGCGCAGCAGTGACGTCGTCTCCATGTACAGTCGACACGAAAGTCACCGCGTTGGCAATCTCCGCCAACGGAGTTGACCATAGAGATCGAAGAAACGAGATTCGCACCGCTTAGCTCTCGCGAAGGCACAGGAGCTAGCGCCGATCACCGAGACATGGGTCTCCGAGACACCTGCTCAGTGTACACGCCATGTTCAAAATAGCAACCGAAACTTCAGAAAAAACAAAAAATTACTCCATCTCCCGCTAAAGGGACAAATGTGTGGATGCGAAGCACCGGGGAGATGGTTAGCTTGAGCGGGAGATGGTTTCGCGGCAGCAGCCCGAGCGCTCATCGCGGCGTTGCACAGGAGAGAGAATGAGGCGCGCGCGCTCCGTCATTTTTCATACCGCGGAACTACCGTGGCGCCCCCAGCGGAGTATGCAGCTGCCGCACCTGTCGTGCGTGCCACTCCGGATTCCTAGAGGAGAGAAAGGGGAGAAGCGTAGCAGAGGAGAGAGAGGTGGGGGGGACGCGCATGCGCTGTGGGACGGCGCGGGACGCAGGACAAAGCCCCCACCATAAGCTGCTTTGCATCTAAAAACTTACTAGCTGAATTAACAAGCGTGACGTCAGCGCGCACAAGCAAACATGAATAGATCACACTCGATGACCGCAGACAACCACTGTCAAAACGCTGGCGCCAACGAGCATGGCCGCCGCAGCGAGCGAAGGTTCGTGCGGTCTATCACTTCAACGGAAACTGAGCGGTGAAAGCACAGCGCATACAAAGGTAGGAGCCGTGTTGCAGATCGCTTTCAATATACGGTGCGCCCAACCGCCCAGCACCGCGCAAAGTTGCTCACAGAGAAGCCACAACCCCTCCCTCCCTGCCTTCCCGCTTTCCTCCTTTCGTGTGGGAGATTGCGTCGCCAGATCCCCTTGCGCCCGGTTGCAAGACACTCATTTGGTGCCGCAGCACAGCGTCGCCCATACCCCCACGGCCTTCGGCGCGACGGAGGAAGTCGCGTTTGCACTCCGCTGTGCGTTCGCTCTTTGTGAAAGCACGCGTCCCCCCGCGTTTTCATTTGCACATACGGCACGCGGCGACGATTTTATCGCCCTTGGACTTTATACAGAACCTTGCGACAGCAGCGGCAGAAATCCGCTTTAGGTATCCATATAACTGCTATCGCAATAAAAAAAAAAAAACATCCCACAATAAATAGCTATGACGATAGTGCTGACTGCATATACTAGAAAGAAAAAAAAAGTGCAGTACTCTGGAACGTTTTGTCAGCCAAGGAAGAGCGGGCGTGGCCTCCGGGACTGGAGGATGGCGCGAGCTCTTTATTGATATCACGCGCCTCCCAATCTTTCGAGGCTATAGAGCAAGCCACTGGAATCCAAGCCAGTGCAAAATCCAACATGGAGTCCTCCAAGATTGGGTAGCGTGGCTCGGAACGAGCGATTTGGTCTGGAAAATCGAGTGCGAAAATGCATGAACTCAATGGGAACCCTGACGGTGCATTTTTGAAAGCCGGAATATCCAGCAAGTCCAAATTTTTGGAGTCAAGCACCCGCACGCCCGCTTTAGCAGCAGTTATCGATTCCGCAAACATCGTCCGCAACTTTGTTGTGTGCAGTGCAGGTGATATACGTTGTGAGGCAGCTGGTGAGCATGGTACTTGGGGCGGCGAACTACCGCGCCAATTAATCCGCATCAGTGATTACTTCGAGTAATCTTTCTCAGACATGGAAAATAAAGGTGATTTCTTTTTGCGGCAAGTTCTTGCTTGTTTTCTTTTTTTTGATCATTTCAGTTAATTCGAAAATCCGCTTAATTCGAAGAATTTTCATAGTCCTACGACGGCCTTCGAATTATCGAGGTTTTACTGTATTTCAATTTTTTTAATATTCTTTTGTGCAAAGCAGCATTGATGTTTTTATCCATCTTTCTCATGTCTTCTGCGATCATTTTTGTTTTGATAATTTTTTCTTACTATTTTTATAAATATGCTTGAAATTAATACTGTTGGAAAGATAATTTCTTCTACAATTTGATACCATACACTTCAACATGAATCATGTCCTGTGGCAGGAAAATAAACATTTACCAGACTACCCAAAAACTACCAATTTTCCCGCAGTCACGACACAGGGATCAGATCGTGAAAATTGCGACAAAAATCGATTTTTGGAAACAACATGTTTCTGTATCTGCAACACCTAATCTACGCTGTATCAAAATGGTTTGGCTGAAAACGCACTAAAACTGCCCGAAAGAAAATTAATTGGTCAGTGCGCAGGGCAAGAAAACAGCTTTAAGGGGGGACACTGCCTTTGAAAACCGAAAAATCGCGAAAAAGCCGATTTTTGGAAAACCACATATTCGGGCAGTATGTCTCATAAACTACCATTTCTGTAAATATCAACGTCTAATTCATGCGAAACTATTTCAAATAAAGTTTATAACGAGCCGCGGCAGCCCTCGAGCAGCGAGCGAGCGCTCAAAATACCACTACTTGGCGCGAACGCCATTTCTCCACCGCTCCCCCGAGCGCTGCCATTTTGGTGTTTTGTTCGTGCATTCTTGCGCTTTTTTTCCCCGCCACCCGCGGCGGTGGCAGCGCGGGAGAGGGTAAATCGCTCATGATTGGAGGGCTCGCGAGAGCATTCAAGTTTCCCGCGGCTGAGACGCGAAGTTGAGATTGGGCGAAGCCAGCCACGTGCCACAATAAATGTGTAGTCGCCATCCATGATTGCGTCGACAGCGACCGCCACTTCATCCGCAGCTGTTACAGAAGTCCTTAGATATTTTTTGCTTTCTTTAAATAGCGACAAGCTTTGAAGCCCCGCCGACGAATCTCATTGCGCAGCGCTCATTCCGGCAGCAATGTTCTTTTTAACGTCGTTCCCCCGCAATCATTTGCACGCTCTGCGTGCAAATCATCTACGCTGCTGCGAACAGCGTAGATAGCAGCGGCCGTTGACGGTCGCATGCTATCTAGGAAGATAATGGCGGCCGACGGAGTGCATGTCGCTACTTGAAGACCAGGAAATCTGGGACTTTAGTTACAGCCAAACAGTTTTTTTTTTTTAACGCTTCGCACGCGTCGGCCACGTGCCTTCAAAACTGCATAGTAGCTTTCCATGATAACATCAATAGCGACCGCACTTTCGTCTGCAGTTGTTGCAGTAAACGTGAGTTTCAATTTTGACTCAGCACAAAGCTATCGAGGATGAAAAGCACCGGCTACATTGCGATAGATGGAGGATCTGTTGACAACTAGCTCGCAGGTGAAAAAATCATTTGAGGTGTGCGCGCAGTAGTGAAAAGCGTGTCTCAGATAAAGACGTGTGTTGTGGCTGCACTGCGAAGGAAGTCGCGAGGCTTTTGCCACTGTGAGCACTAATCAGTCACGAGATCACGAGAACTGCACATTCCACACAGCTTGTGTGCAAAATAGAAACAATTTGCTGATTCATTCAGTAAAAGCGTGATGTAGTAAGCATTTATTTGTTTTCTTGATCCCGTCGATAATTCGACATTTGGTTAATTCGTATGTTTCATTTAGGTCCTGTGAAATCTAAATGAGGTTTTACTGCAGCAGTATCTCTGAAAATGATTGCTTGAGAATACCACCCCTGTGCGCCTGCCTCCTGCCTGTGGCCAATGAACCATAAATGGCGACGTTGATGCACCACTTTCATTAAGTTCTGTGAAGGTAAATTCTGCATGCTTCAGTTTTTTTTTCTTATCACAAACATAAGTGCGCATGCTATATTTCTCTTTAAGCGTGAAAATTGGGTGTGCGTTAGAATCGGGTAAATATGGTAACATGCAAGAATAAAGAGGCTTGTAAGAGGTAATTGAGGTTGAAATGATTGACACACGCTGGGCACACGATGTGTCAGCTCGTCATTTGTCGGGTTATCAGGAAAAGAACTTGCATTCTTTCGGGCTGATTACAGTTTTCAAAGCCATGGCTGTGTAACATGCACACTTCCTGTGAAATTATACAGTCAAAGACTGATTTTGTTTAATGCCCAATTTTTCAGACATGCCCGATAATTCGGACGCCTTCATGGCACCGCCACTGCAGCATAGAGGCAATGTATAAGAACATCTGAAATTTCGAATGCTGAAACCCTTCGCCAACTGATTTGCCAGACTTTTCGCCGTCACCAAAGGTCTAAAACGTCATAATTGAAGCCACCACTGCCACCATTTCGATTACCTCGCAGCCTCGAACCACCGCTCTTGCCTCTTGCACAATACTCTGTTGGCAGCCATAGGCACCACCATGGCAACACTAGGCCTAGCTGCTTCGACGTTCACTACCCAAGGTTCCCGTTGTTCAGTGCTGTGTTTTTCACTGTAAGAATTCGCTGCTGTGAGCAATGGCACCGACTCTGCCTTTGTCATCCCCGCTGATGGCTTCGAAGTGTGGAAAGCACGGCAAGGGTCAAGCGTTGCATAATGCCGGTTTGCAAACATCAGCTTAATCGCAATAAAGTGGTGGAAAATACACGATGTATTGCAGTGAAGCATACCAAGAGTGGAAAGGGGTGACTGTCATGGGACACAGTATGTATTTCTTAATTATACAAGTATGCACACGCCATCTCCTGTCACATTATTAGCACCACAACGCGTAATATAAGAGTACTGGCAGGCCTTCAGAGGTATTTCGGATGTGCCCATGGCAATCTGAGCCATTGGGGGCAGAAAAAGGCATGCATTAATTTTTTTTTGGACTGCCCCATTTTTTGGACATTGTTGTGGCCCCTAGGGTGTCCGAAAAATTGGACGTTGACTGTATATATTTCCTCTCCTGCTTCAAAGAAACATATGTTAAAGGTTATCATTTGTGTGTCGCCTCCTCTGTCCGTCCCTTGTGCGCACTATTACTCTGTTTTTGACATTAGATGTTTCTTTTGTCATCAATTGAGAATGCTGTGCGCCAGCTATCGCATGACAGTTAATTGTGAGCTTTCTTCAAAGAGAGTCAAAATATGCTGGCAGCTGCAGATAGGCAAAACGAAGTGTCGAAATCTCGTCAACTATATGGTGATGGTGCTATCTGTTGGCAGAAAATGATACCACAACATTGGTACCAAAGCTCCGCACAATGATGTATAACTCGTGGTGCATTGCAGGCAACTACGTAAAATTACTACAGCTTACAGCACACAAGGGACTAGAAAACGAAAGTGCAGGCGATGTAAGTGCAGCATGGGCAATGTATTATAATTCCACTCATACATGACATTAAAAATTTATTTCCTGGAAAAGATTGGCAAGGCAACATCCTTCAGCACCAGACATTTCCACACTTTCACTAAAATGTGTTACAGGTCCTTTATAATTTTAGTGACGATTTTTAAGTGCATGCAAAAGCTGCGAATGCAAAATTAATTCAAGAGCTGAACAAAAAATAAAAACAAAATGTGTGAGAAAAAACATTTTTCACCTTTCCAGCATTTGAAGAGATTGCTTTGGCTACGAAGTCTTCCAAGTAGCTGCTCAAAGGCACACCCCTGATTGTGATGACTGCTTCCTGAGTCATTAATGTGCTGGAAGAAAACACAAGATGAATTAATAACAGCCATTTGGAATCTGAAAAGCCTTTCAGCTGTCCAGTACACCTTATTAAAAATTCTGAATTATCTTCCCATTCACAATAAATAGGCATGGTAGACTTATCACTTGCTCCGTTTGTGCTGTCATTAGTTTGAGATACATCCTGCATACAATGTTTAATGCTTGCGGTATTGGGCCAACCACGAACTTTCACTTTCAGCATTTGAATTGCATGTTTGTTTTAGATTTGATTATGGAAGTGACAATGAGAACAGCAGCAGTAGTACAAGACCACACCCTTGTCTTCAATGCTTTGCAACAATGCAGGTATTAGTGAGCATGCAAAGAAATCTCCAATTTGCTTTCCTCTTTCCAAGTGACAATCGTAATACCAGCCAATTAACTACAGCCAGCTCAACAAGACCTCCACAAGTATAGCATTTCATGATGTGCAGTCCCAAGCTGGGTATAACTGGATATTTACACTATGTGAAAGTGCACTTGGCCATATGGTGCTGACTACCATTCTACCAAGGAATGTTCCCCGACTTATTTTGGTTATCGGTTAAGGAACATTCTTCAGAATAATAAAAATATCATGGCTATATGTGCAAGTTGAAAATGAAGTATTCAAGTGGGAGGTACAAATATGCAATGGAAGTGGACAGCTTTGGGAACAAGCCACTGATCTTATCCTCAGCAACTTAAGGGAGCAACTTCGGCTCCTGCACAGCATCAGAAAATTATTAGCACTGATGCTATTAACTATAAACATTCACCCAGCATCCCACAGTATTATACAGGGCATCATACCAGGGAAGAGGAAAGACGAACTAAGTGGACAAATGCACAGTAACAGAGAAAGTAAGGACAGGTACTTAAGATAATTAAAAAGGAAACTGACCCTGACTAGAACAAAGAAGATCTGCAAGAGACTCCAAGAAGGAAAGCAACAAGGGCCCAGGAGAAGTGGCCATCCACAACAAGAAAGCAGGTGGACCTGGCGACCAGCACCGAACGTAGCAAAAGGCCGTCATGCACTTGTACTACCACTACACCAGCAGATAGGCCCTTTTCATTGACGTTACATTTACTTCAGCCCTTTAGCTCTCAGTATTGGAAGCTGCATGCCCTTCAGGAAAGTACTTATTAAACAATTCCTTTTTCTTTAGTTCAATAATTTGTTATCCACTTCTGTGAAATGCTCTGTTACTTTTCCCGTTTCTTTAATCCACAATTAAATATTTACGCATTTGAAACTGCTTCTTAATCCCATCCTCTCTCTCCTTTTTGAGGCCTTGGCAGAGGCCATGTTTATATAATGGGCACAATATGCATGGAAGGAGCAAAGTAAGCAATTCGAATATGCCTGCCCGCAAAGTCATCTCAGAACCTTAGACTCAACACTGGCCCACCAGGCTGTCTGGACCACTCCTCAAAAATCAGCGAATCTAAGGGTAAATGAAGTTTCATTCAATGGCCAATCACTAGGACCTTCGATGAAGCAGATGGTTCCAGCATGAAGGCATCGATACCGTTTCCTTTGACTTGACTGTGCTGCTTTTCCTTCTACTGATGACACAGGAAGCCACACCTAAGAATCAAACAGTGAGAAGGTAGGCTTGGATGATGGCAGTAAAGGTAATGGTTGTAGGCAGGCAACGGACTATTCTGTCCGTTATCACTCAGGAAACTAAGTTTTGAACTTCAATCCACAGGCATGGTGTTCACAGCTGCTTAGAGCAAGAGGTAGGGGACAAATTGCTTGGCTCGTATTGGCCATAAAAATTAAAATGCCATTCCATAGGCACTTCACGACGCCAAGACTTGTGGCGGACCACCCAAAGTTACAAGTGCCCCTGCTTACTCTGACCAGAGTGGGGAAGACGGGGAGGGGGGGCAGTGTTACAAATTCAGATTTGGAGCAGGTGCTATCCAGTGAAAGATGATACTATACTGCAGATCATGTTAGACAAGCTACGTGAATTCAACATACCGTATTTTCCAGTGTATCAGACGTTTTTTTTCAAACATTTTTGACGATGCATTTTATGCAATGGTGCGTATTATGTATATGCATAAAAACATGTGCAATGGAGTGACAAATATGCAAGTTGTTTTTTTAAGAGTGCAAGAAACTGTGCACAGTGGCATTACAAAAAGAAATATAATCTTGTTTTAACATTGGAGCAACCATGGTGACAGATATCAGCTTCTAGAGCTGGCCAAATAGGCAGTTAGGTGGCTGCAGTAAAGGCCACGATCGCGGCCTCCGTGATTCGAGGTCATGTGTAGTAATTTGCTGTTATAGTTTAGTCTTAAAAAAAAAAGTTAAACCCATGGAATAATCCAATAAATAAGAAAAAGGCCCCCCAATTTTTTATTGTTACGCTGTGGCACCTGACATTTGCCCGTCAAAAAAAAAGTACCAATTGTTTATTGTCATCATCAGTTGCCTGTACGAGAAGTCTCAGCCACCGTGGTCTCAGAAGTCCAGCAGTAGAAGTCGCAGTGCTTACGCCCGCCGTGGTTGCTTACTGGCTATGGTGTGAGGCTGCTAAGCACGAGGTCACGGGATCGAATCCCTGCCATGGGGGCCGCATTTCAATAGGGGCGATATGCAAAAACACCTGTGTACTTAGATTTAGGCGCACATTAAAGAACCCCAGGTGGACCAAATTATTCCGGAGTCCCCCACTACGGCGTGCCTCATAATCAGATCGCGGTTTTGGCTCGTAAAATTTCATAATCTAAATCTACGGCTGCCATTTCACTTCTGTATGCATGTGTTCAGGCGTGATGTGATCATTGTTGATGTGCTCGTTCCGAGCGTTCCACCCCGCAGAGATAACGCCAGCGACAGTATAGACCACTTATAACATAACCGCTTATAGTGCAGGACCGGAGTGCAGTTTTTTCAGACTCCCGTTAATTTTCCGACAGCACTCCATGTATACACGTATCGCTTATAGTGCAGTTGCGGGAAACCAAATACCGGTTACAGTGCGGCTGCCTGGGAGTACGGAAGTCAGCAGAGACGGTGAATGCTCCCCTCAAACAGGCGCCCCAAGGAGTGCTTGAGGAAGAAAGAGAGACGAAGTGGAGGAGAAGGGCACGTAGTGTGAACGAACAGCCAGTGAGGCTGAAACCAGAATCTTGAGTGTGAGTCGTGAAATATCACGGCACGCACAGCGAGCGAGGGCCCCGAAACTGCTAACGCCGGCCAACGCTCGCTTCATGATAACGGCAGTAAACGAAACTTCAGGGAGCGGGCGGCACCGGCACGGCACGGCGAAGGGGGCACGCGGAGACCGTGGAATGTGAGGGAGGAGGGCGGCGGGGAAGCTGATTTCGCCTCGGCAACTCCGCCGCTTCGGTGGCTCCCCTCGCCCTCCCTCGTAGCTCCCTCACTTGCACCGTGCACGCCCGCCACCGTGCAGGCGCCGCCGCTTCAGCCGGCCCGGCGCCAGCTCTCCGAAGTTTCGTTTTCTGCCATTATCGGGAAGCGGGCGTTTGCTGGCGTGGGCAGTTTCGTTGGCTGGCCTGGGACAGCGCCGCTGTTTCCCTCTGCGCCGTAGCCGCAGCGTGCAAGGTCAACACGTGACTAGAAAGTAGAGGAAGCATAAAGGAGAAAGAAGGGTTCACTGCCATTTTCTACGCGTGGCTACGGTAGCGTGGCTGAGACGTTGGCACGTACACGCATCTTCCGGTGCAATGTAGAATCGGCGACCTTGCCATTTTTTAGAGAGGGTGAAATTTCTGCTGCGTTTTTCTTTTCTTTCTTTTTTTGTTTTGTTTGCGCACGAGATTGAGGGGTCTCTTTCAAGCTTTTACTCCATGGCGGTGCCGGAGCAATGCTGGTCGGAGGCGCCGCCGCGTGAATTATTTCGAATTAACGAGATTCCACTGTAAATTGAATGCCGCATTCCTCGACTGTTGCATACGCGTCGCGGCTTGGTGCACATGTCTTGCATATGTGCGGGCCTTGAAAATTGTTGCTTTGGTTATAGTGCGGTACCGCTTATAATTTGGATATTCGCGACTCCGGCGGCTTACATTATAAGTGGTCTACACTGTACTTAAACCATGTAGAAGTTATTCAGAGGCGAACGACGGTAATGCAGTAATGCTGGGTTACTGTCATAACGCTCAATTTCTCGATTACTAAAGCTCTGTTATGATAATATTGATGCCTTAGACGTTCTCGAGCATTAATTGATCACTTTAGCTTGACTTAATGTTTGCCTTTAGTGTCCCTATAACTATTTATTTCAAATGAAACAAACCTAATCAAAATCGATGCAGGGGCCCCTTTAACAACAATCCCCCTCCCCCCCCCCCCCCAAAAAAAAAGAAACTGCTTTACCACAGAAGGTGCAACAAAGAACAAAAGCACTGCCTACTTTCTTAGAGTGGCAAGTAAGCAATAATGAATACTCACTTGCCCTTGTGCTGAGGGTGTTCTGTGTAGGTAAGTTTTTCCACAATGGAAATCTCATTACAGAAGGTCAGCTGCAAGAAAAAACAAAGGAGCATTAAAAACAGCATAAAATACATACAAATACTTGTTTAAATGTATTTTTACAACCGTTGCTAGGCACAAAAACAAAACGAGGAAGCCCATGTACATATCATATGGATATGTCCTTGCACCTCATCTTATAATGGCACCACGATATCACAATATGGCCCTTGATTAATGTTTTCAGGATGAATTTATGGTACAATTTTCATGGCAAGGCAAATAGAGTACACTCGTTAATTCGATTCGTTAACTATAATTAAATCCTGACCAAAGATTCCAGCCAGCGCCGATACACTTCTATGGGTCCACACTTTCATTATTTCGATCCTGAAATTGGCCCTTACCAGATAATTAAAACTTGACAGGTCGGTACGAACGCGACTGGCAAAAATTGTGGCCGCAATGGCTGTAACATCTGTCTTGTTGGTGCTAAAGGACATTGAGCACATTGAAGACATGATAATCTCCCCCTGAAAACACCCATTTTTTTTCCAGCCCTAGAAAAATGATCAAGCAAAAGCGGCATCTTAAAGTGAATATTTACCTGTCTCTAACACACCAATTTTTTTTCCAAGAATGTTGGTCAGAAAATTGCCTGCACAGTGCAATCGGATACGAAACCTATCCCTACTATCAGCACCAGCATCATCGATATTTCCTCTCAAGGGGGTAACCGAAGTTCTCACATAAGATGGCAATGACACACCACTTAAATGTTAAGGTAGGGGCAACAAATTCGCATCAGCTGTTTCACTGTTCCCAAGAATTGTGTCGGCAGACATGCACAAAGTAGTTAGTCTAGGCATGGGCTGCCATCCTGTTCGCATCCGTTGGAGAGTTTGATAAATGTGTAATATCAATCATGCAATGGACTGTATGGAGAACATGGTGCTATCTAAATGCTATCGAAATGCTATCTAAGACTGCTGATGATGGACGCTGAGTTAAATAAATTTACATTCTGTGAAGGTAAATTTCTCGAGTTTCATCCTTCTCAGATTGCCAGAATCAGAGGCACACTACATTTTTCTTGGGAAAAATTGGGTGCGCATTACATTTCTATTTTGTTTAGGAGCTGTCATTTCTATGTTGGTTTTCTACTGTGAACAAATAAAAATTGTGCACGCGCTAGATTCAGGGGCGTGCTAAAATTGGGAAAATAATGCCAGATGGGGCCACAGTGTCCTTGGGTTTTTTTTTTTTTTTTGCCTCTTCGACCCATCAGATAATTCAATTAATTTCATCGTTCTCAACAAGGTTGAATTATCAGAAGCTGACTCTACCTGTCATTTGTGATCAGCAAGCAGCGACTGCATATTGTGAGGATTGTGTTCGTCCATTTTTGTTGCAGTACCATACTACAGCACGTTTTGAGCATAGGGTCCACATCGTGGTGAGGTCGCTTACGAACTTCATGCGTGCAGTCCACCACTTTCCTTCTCTCTGTCCTCTGAGGGCACCGTGCAGCAGTGGGACCGTAAATCACTTGCTGCTGTCCACCGCCAAGCAGACCAGGGGCTAAACAATTGGTCTGTTTGGGTGGGAACAGCTGTCCCCTCTCTCCTGGCGGCTCAAGATGACCGCAGGAGTGGGGGCGCGAACAGAAGCTCTAAGAGGGCGAAACGGTGACTAATGAATTCCGATTCTACCGGTCACCTCTTTTTGATAGCCAGCCTTGCCAAAGGTCCTTGACCCAAGGCAGGTGCATACCTATTCATTGCTCCTATCCTAGAGAATACACCAAAGAGAAGCGACTTCACGTGCATGGTCATACTGCACCAGGTTGCCCTGGGAGGCTATATCGAGCTGAAAGAACATTATCCTGGTAGCATGGTTGCTGGGAGCCATCGTCCCATATAGTGGCGTGTTACAGCATTTTCTCACATACTGTTGCGTCCCCTCCTTGAAATGTAGGAGATCTGGCTTATGTGCACCGCGAGGATAGGGTGTAGCAGTTAGTCAACACCAAGGTATTAGTCTTATAAACGCCTCCCTTGTACTCTGGGCCTTCTCCATGCAGCACTGTCTCGCTCCAAGTGGAGACTGAATGAGCATTCGCTTTGGGCACAAGAAATATATGCGGCGGAGCTGATCGTCCCCCTGTGGGCTGAAACCCTCAGACTCGCATGGTGGTCTAAGTGGCTCCCAGTGGAGCACTGTGTGATAGAGACCACAATATCCAACTGCAAGAATCACTTTCCGCTGATGAGAAGAGTTTCGATGGATGCACCAGCCATTTCGACAACTGGCCCAGACCAGCAAAAAAAAAAACAAAAAAAAAAACAGCAGAAATGCTCCCATACCATTGGATAACTCTAGCCCAGCTCAAGATCAACCTGGACTTGCCACAAAGACCACCGCTAATGAAGATATGTCATTGCAACTGTCAGTCAGGTGACCAGTGAATGCTAGGCTTCAAGCAAACCATGGGGTAAAGCCATGTTGGCCTCAGCAACAAAATTTCAAAGACAATTAACAGGAGACATCAGATGACAACAGTGATGACGATGACATTACCAAGGAGGTGGAAGACACAAATAGATGAACCAGGGTTCCGAGTAAGAAACAGCAATGCGTGTCAAGGTTACATGCCTAGATTACACCAATCAAAATGAAGTTTCTAATCATACTCAAATTGAAGAAATCGGCATTTCAAAATTGGACCTCTATGGTGCTCAAGGATAACAATGGTCATCAACCCAATAATCCAATACAATATAAGCCTAAAGATACACAAACAAATGAAAGCAAGATATAAAGGCATCTAACATACTGTAAGCACCTCATGTTAAAGGGACCCTGAAACTATTTTGTACAAACATACTGAGTCATTAGGGTAGGTCCTTCTGATCATTAATTGAATCATCGAAGTGCTTCATGTAAAGCGTGTAATTTATTATAAGGTTTTAAAAAGGCGCATCGCTATCGATCGCAGCACACCACTCAGCTGAGTTTTCAGCTGCCCCTGACCATATGACATCAGTACGGCCAGCTATCCAATTGGCTGCCCAGGGCGCGTCATCAATAATTTTTCCAACATTATGCTGATCAAATGTTGTCTGTAATAGTTGAAATGTTAATTTGTTTCCATAAAAAGAAAGTAAAAGGGAAGAGAATGCACAAGGACAATGTATCACTACACTCAAGCACTTCCGGCACACAGCAAGTGTCGTCTGCTTGTGTTACAATGTCCTCAGTGTTGACGCGAGCTGCGCGGTCTGTGTTGGTCTCGATTTGTATGGTTCGCCCTTAAGTTGTGGGCTGCAAACGTAGCTATCGGCGACACGTCAAGCTGCAACATCGTGACCCTCTGCAAGGTAAACATGCGAGCGAAGTGGCTGTAGCGCTGGTTGTCGGTATCCGATCGGCGCCAGCATCTATGCGTTTGCGGTCATCACTTCACATTGAAGGATTACTATATACTACAATAGTGTTTTGAGTGTCCGGTATTCAGGTAAACACAAGCGCAAGCTGAATGGGCCTGGGCGTTTTACAGGATGAGCGGAGGTGCAAATGTGAAAGGCCTGGACGGCGCAGACACCTGGTGGCACAGAGCTCAACCAAACACAGAACTAATATAGCAGTAATCAAGTGTACTCTACTTTGCTGCTGGTGTAAATTTTTGGCAGGAGTGTAATTGTTAACATGTTTTTCTAGATGTTTAAAATGTTTTACACTTGGTTACAGCAATATTAGCTAGCTGGGTCAGCTCTGCGCCAATAGGTGGCTGGACCATGCAGACCAATCAGGCTCCTCACGTACGTCCGCCTCCCACCTAACCATTAAAACGCCCAGCTTGCCTGTGGTTACCGGAATACCGGACACGCTCGGCGCTGCAACAAAATGCTCACAACGCAGGCTAGTTCGATAGTTCACGCTTGGGATCAAATGCCAGGTGGCTGGTGGAGAGGCTTCGCGCGGTGGCTCCAAGACAACCAGAAGTAGGCGACAAGACGTCCCATCATGACGCACAGCTAGTAAAGGCATAGCTTAGCCCTGATTGCTCGGCAAACGAGTTGAGGAGAAAAGGCATGGCTATGGAGGAGGGTAACTTGTAATCGTCAATAGCTCTCTTAATATTAGACCCTTAGCAGAAATTGTGGTGCTAATGTTTTACTGCAGCTGTACCTTACGCGTCTACAAAATTTTTCCAAACCGTTTCCGGGACCCTTTAAGTAGGCAATTTTTAAACTGTCACCCCAGGAATATCCTTATCAATGCAGGTAGTGCTAAAATCTGCACATCTGATGATAAAGATAATTGATAAGCTAGACTTCTACAAATATATACTGCCATGCATTATCCACGTACAAAAATGAAAAGAAAAACGAAAAGTAAAAAAAACTGCTTATTTTGCTCACATTGCAAAAAAAAAAAATTACTGCTTTAAAGGTTCCCAAATTGCAATATTGTTTTTTGGGGGTAGCCTGTCCTTGCAGTAGCCTGTCGTTGCAGGACAGGCTACCCCCAACTCCACTAATAAGCATCAATGCCTGCTCTGGTATTTACCTTAAACCAATGATTGTCATTTACATATGTTCAAACAGAAAAAGCAATTATGCTGCACTTACGTTTCTTGACAGCATAGTCATGGTACGCCGTGCAGGATCCACCACAGAGTGTTCGCTAGCATAGCAGGTTCGGTCAGCACCCAGAATCTACACAGATGCCATAAGTTGCTTATAATTATGTTGCACAAGTTGAGTACACCTATTCGGTGAAACTACCGTTATTGCTAAATATTCTGAACTACTATTTAATGCAGCAACAAAACAGTTACTTTTTTTACAAAATGTCGGCAAACTCATGAAAAAATAGTACAGTGACTGCAAAAGGCGCCCTATCCACTACCAGCAGAGATCACCACTGCTGACACACACACACATACACACTATTTGATTGCGGGGTTTAACGTACCAAAGCAATGTACCATCAGTGTTTTAAAAAATTGCCTTACATTTGCCATAGATAGACTTCAGAAGGTGCAAAAAACTCGTAGCTGTGTTCAGCTCCCTTCCCAGATACACTGAAACCTTGATAATTTCAACTACCATGATTTAAATTCCCTAAATTTGGGTCCTGCCGCGGTGGCAGACACCTAAATGGAGAAAAACTGGATATTCATGCACACAGAGGCCCGAGGCTATTATTTCAAGCGAAATTTCCGTTTCCGCCTACCGCTTATCACGGAAATACGATGCCCGAACACAAACAACAAAATTTAGTTGCTTCTTTTTTTCTGTGCAATGCTCCGGATACTCTGGCGCAGTTCCAGCATATACCAGGGGGATTTCTGCGTACTGCGTAATCACGTGGACCCCATGACACTGTTAGGGCAGCTGAACTGCAGCTCCGTCTCAAACATAATGCCATAGCCACTGGGCTACCTGTGGCGGGTAATATGAGACTATGATCGTGCACCGTCTATAAATATAACAAAAACAGCTCAGCCCCAAGTTGTTCTCTGCATCATTACAACTTGTTTTCACTTGATTATTTTCCCCCAAATGAAAGACACAGCAAAGAAATTGATACAGGTTATATAATGCAAAGTTTGAGAAAAATGCCAAACACTGCCAACCTTACAAGTACAGCTTTTATTTGTGCAAGAAGGACTAAATGAGCAATGCACACAACTGCAACCAAAGCCCCTTACAGGGCTAAAGAAGATTATTGTATAGTGCCTAAACCGAGAGCGCAAATTTAATGCTTGTTATTATAGTTTCAGTTGAGCTTGTTGAAAGCTAGAGCACATGAATACACAACCAATGCTACCTTGTCATAGTCCTTGTACTCACACACCAACAGACACAAAGCAAATGCACACACGAAAACACACACATGCACACACACACACACACACACAAACAAAGCAGCTTACCCTCTGTGCCCATGCAGGAAATCCCCATGCTGTGCTGATAAGGCGATGACTCTTGAGGACACCATTATGCACCTGTCTGTCTACCACATCAATGCCAACCACAGCAGGGTTCATTGGATTGGGGTATTTGCGCCATGCAGCCTGGGCAACAGTCTCCCATGGATGACTGCGTAAAGTGCCAGAAAAAGAAAAAAACATCAGAACAGCAAGGCCTTCCCCAAACATTCTCATAAAGCAGTGACTACCAATACATAGAAAGGCGACAAATTCTTATGAAAGCTGTGCAAAAGACTGCACCTCATGAATGTAATAATGGGTTAATTACAGACTCCTCCTCCACATTGAGAATATCAAGATAATGCCTGCATGAAAAACAAAGATTGACAGTAGTAGCACTGGCATGTTGAAATTTTATCAATTGCCTAGCTTTTGCTTGACAGTGCACAAGACAATTCAGGAAGGCATTAAAACAGGGCTTTAAAAATGGTATGTGGTACTCAATAGCTCTTGGTTGTCTCGCTTCCTATTCCGACTCAGACAAGTTCCAGAATTAATTTCACGTTTCACAAATTTTTTGTTTCCTTTCGCTGTGTAAGCGCGACTGTATAATACTACATTGGCTGAAATGTTTTGCTACGACTAAATAAAAAAAATTGCTCATCAACCAGACATTCATGTACAATTTGCATTTAATTCATTATAAGGTTCCAGGGCCATGTCAACTTAGCAAAAAAAAAGAAAAAAAAAAACAAATCTCTCGATAATGAATAAGGCAGGGAAAGTAAGTGTTAACCGAAGGAAAGAGCTGTTCCAAGTTGCTCGGAGAATTGGTGATGGTACTCAATGCCCACGATGCGAATTAAATTTCGAGTGATTGTCTAACTAAAGATACGCAGCCAAGCGAGCGGAACATTTCCAGTGTTATCAACAAGGCCGTTACGTCACGCTATGGCGGAAAGCACCACCGCACTTCACGGAGGGGCTCTCCGTCAAGTCGGGTATCGAAAGAATACGGAGATAACAAATGTGAGTTGCTGCATGGCGAAATGCACGACGTCGTACAACGCACCCTTGAGCGAAGCTACCCTGAAACTGCCTGACCGGGGAGCCCAACGGCCTACATGCCATGCATGCTCGTGCCTTCACCACACAATGGGGATGCCGAGTTAAATTTAAAATAGCAGACGTATTTCCCGAAACTTTCTAACAATTAATGTCACCTGAACTACATAACTCATCTTCACACTGTGACATAGTGTACTGCAAGGCCAAATAACGACATTGTCGCTGCACGGAAGCTTGAGCTGTAGGTTGTTGCGGACAGCTACATGCCAGAAGCAGTCAACATTTGTTTTATTACTACAAACGTTGCTTCACATCCAAGGCGTTATTGACAACTAGCGAAGACTACAGTGAACAACGAGCACTGCACCTGTCAAGCAAAACAACTTGCATCAGATTCCCAAGGTCGAAGACGGCGCGCACTTACTTGAATGTATGTTCTGACGTCCAGATTTTCATTTCAAGCGTTTCCTTCCAATAGGTGAACTTCAATAATCGTTACAAAAGCCTTAAAATGCCAAGCTCTCCTTTAGATGCTCCAAATTCAAGAAAGAGCGTTGTTTTTGAATGAATCGCTACTAGCTGTGGCCAGCTTTAGCCTGCTGCTTGCGGCTGCTCCGGCGAGTCTTGGCGGAAAGAGGAAGTGTGTCCAAGTCGCAGCAGCTAAGTTCCATGACGAACTTCCGGTATTTTCCCGCTTGTTGTTTCGGTTTCGGTTTTGCTTTTCGTGTTTCTTCACAACATAGTGGATATTTCGCTTTATTCTATCGCGCTAACATGTATCATGTAGCAGTGACCTTCAGTCCATGCTACAGTGCAGTGCGCTTCTCTGCCAACTGTGCCTCACGGCTGATTCTGACTGCGGTGAGAAAATGCTGGCAGTCTCGCGACAGTAGAGTTGATTATAACACTAACTTCATGAAACTTTGTGAGCAAACCACAGTGCAACGATATGCTAAAATATAAAATTGAGTATTGCACTTTACCTTATAGTATTGGTAAATCTCGCAAATTTGAGCTATTGTATCTCAGCTATTAATGGCAGGCAGTATGCGGTGGCGCTGTTGACAGTAGCGATGGCAGACTATGGGACCGAGAATTTTCTAATTTAATTTCTCATTACACAGTTCAGTTATAAAGTACACATTCCGTGAGAAAGTGCCTACTATATCTTAGAAAATCTCACAAAACAATGTAACTGCCATTTCAAACCCGGCATGTTTTGAAACACAGGTCTAGCGGCAGATGCTATACCCTCATGCGCCCACCTCATTGAAATGCCAGTTGACAAGCAATTCAGAGGCGTTTCATTTATTTCAACAATGACCAATCATGCAGGCATTTTGTCAACTGCTTCCCAACGCATGTTCCAAAAACTTTTGGAAAATATCAATGTTAACAAAACACAGCTGATACGGGAGAATTGAGCAGGCTGTAGCGCAAAATGGTTATGAGGGAGCGACTAAATCCCATGGAGGTAAAAAAAGTTTTTTTCCTTCCTCCATGCTAAATCCCATCCAGAACACACTAGTGTTGCCAGATATCGTCTTGTGTGGTTCCCTAGATTTGCGAGGCGGAGATGTTCCTAGTGAAGTCACGCGACTGCGTGCCGCACTCGCCTCCTTATCGCCTCCCCGTCCTCGTACGTGCGTGCGCCAGATTTCAACGTGTGTGCAAGCAGAAGGTGAACGTGGACGCAAGGTTTACACTTGCAGCTTATTCTGAAGAGAAAGTTAATGAATAAATGAAACTGTGTTTCATTTATTAGGCGACTGGCCACGGCCGTCTGGTGTTGAGCGATCGGGCAGTGACGAGACGCTCTCTCGACTCGTTCTTGACGCCTTTTATGCGGGTCCCCCCCCCCCCCTCCCTTCCCCCATTCTTAAAATAATTTTCTGTTACGTTAGTCACTGTCGCACTCTTCAACATTCACCTGATTTTTGAACGGCGTGGCGGCGCCTAGCATTCCTATATTTGTTTCTGCGTGGACTTCGACGCCATTCACCTACCTGCCCTCCCGTTTGTTGTGGCGGTTTCTTAGCTTCCCTGGCCCAGCACACCCGTCCTTGGCATATCTTGCCGTGCGCAAATCAGCGTTCTGTAGGTCTTTCGATTTTGTCGATGCTCAGCACATTTAGCAAATGTAATGCTATCTATTCCGCAAGGCAGCTGCTAAACTTATGGTGGTGCAGTTTATTTTGCAATCGGCATGTTATCAGCACTGCATGGTTCCAGCTAGCAGGCTGACCTGAACCGATTATTGTAAAAATTTTGCTCGTCTGAGAAAACTCGATCTCGGTTCCATTTGTGCCTTTGCATATTCTGCATCTCATAGCAGCACACACCACGCGACTTATCGATTCACAAGTTCAAATAAAGTTAGCCTAACCAGCGTTGACAAACGCGCTGACGATCTACAGGTGCATTGCAACAGTCGCCTTACTTCTTCGACCTGCCACCCGTAACTCTAACCGGCAACAGCTCACTGGTTCAAGAAAACGAAAAGATCATGTTTCTAACGTGACTTTTTGGAATCATGAGGTTAGTGGGTGCACAGATGTGAACAAATTGCACAATTTGAGAACACAGAAACAGTCTGAAGCTTGACCGCGGAGCGAACTAAATTTCTTGTCAAATAAACACACACACACACATGTTAATTAAATTAAATTATGGGCTTTTACGTGCCAAAACCAGTTCAGATTATGAGGCACGCCGTAGTGGGGGACTCCGGAAATTTGGACCACCTGGGGTTCTTTAACGTGCACCTAAATCTAAGTACACGGGTGTTTTCGCATTTCGCCCCCATCGAAATGCGGCCGCCGTGGCCGGGATTCGATCCCGCGACCTCGTGCTCAGCAGCCCAACACCATAGCCACTGAGCAACCACGGCGGGTACACACATGTTAATGCGAATAACCGATTCCTTATCGCGCACAATCGACCACTTACATACACAAATAAGGGTCAACAATTAATCGTCGCCACCAGTACGATTCATCCAAATGATCGCACATGCCACACAAGACCATAAGGCATCGCCGAAGATGAAGTTGTACACAGTCCTAACAATATCCCCGTGAATTCATGTGAGCGCTCGCGAGATAACGCAATCCTGGCTAAAACAAACAAACAAACAAACAAACAAACACAGAAAAATATTATAAACAGAACAATGCGCATAGGCGGGTCCATCATTAATCATATGGGCAGCAGCAAAAAAAAAAAAATCGCAGCATATCCACGGGGTGAATGATGATGAGTGGGCGAAGCTCCGGAGGGAATCATCGGATCTCCCGCTTAAGGGGACGCTAGCACAAACGCGTTAGAGACGTGCAGTACTCTCTAGTAAGGGGGAGCGGCCACAGCGTCTTACGCAGCCATTTACACATGCCGGAACGTGCACCGCGTTTGCCGACGCCATCACATGACTGCTGAGAGAGTATACCCCCGTATTCATAAACGCTCCTCGACTTGAACTTGACTTGCCACCGCCTTGGGCAGCGCGTTCGATACGCGTTGAAGGTAAGGCGGAGAGGCCACAGCGTCTTACACCAGCTTCTTACACGGGCCAAGTCGGGTGTTGTAACCCTCTCCCCCCTGAGGCCAAGTTACACCCCCCCCCTCGTCCAGCCCCACCAGTCCAACGTGTACCTTCAGTGCTCTGTTCACATTGTCATTACAATTGAGGAGGTGGCTCGAGGTCGAATTTTCCTGATTAACACGATCACTCTATCACTGTCTTGTATTTATTCATTCACTCTTGAATTACTTCGAGTAAAACGCTGAAGAAATAAACATCGTCATCATCCTTGGTGTCATTATATTATTATAATTATTAGGCATTTTATTTGCTGTTGGATTCCTCTGGCTAAAGCAAGGAAATTGCATATTATGCAAAGGTCTTGCTTCGCCCCCCCCCCCCCCCCCCGGACCACAAAAATTTCCCCCCTGGCAGAGATCCTGCGTGCGCTACTGCTCCAAATAACCGGTAATTTATCATACGCAGAGCATGACACTACACACAGACACTGTGCATCCTGAAAGTAATTTTATTCAACCTTTCGGGGGGAAAAAATATACATCATATGTCCTTGAAAGAATTGTCGAGCTTGTGCTTTGCCGATACATACGTAGACACATTTTTGCGGAGGATAAACACCACGCGAATCCACACCAAGGCGTTCACACAGTAAATGAACACTACCCAAGACACAGCAACGGAAACGTTGGCTAAGTCATACGGAAAAACGCTGATAAGGTAAAATCAATGCACTTGGCCCGCCGAGCAGGCGGTACTCACCGATGAAAAAATGCAAAACGTAAAAAAAGAAAAAAGAAGAAATGACAGCGTGCGTAATATCCATCCAAGATCAGGGTATCCAACCGGAAATGAACCGAAAACCGGAAAATAATATTTTTGCTCGAACCGTAAGGAGGAGGAGGAGGAATAAACTTTTATTGTGGAACCAGCACTTTATGATGGCCGGGCCTAAGCCTCCCATGAGGGGACGTCGAGGGCTTGCCTCGCCGCCGCCTCACGGGCGTGCTGGGTCGCCCAGGTTTGGTCGTCGAGGGCGGAGCTCCGCAGAGCCTTACGCAACCTCGACGAGAGGGTCGTGGTGTTAATTAACCGTAACGTAAATTTTTTTTTCGCTCCGGAGTGAAACCTAAAAGAAAAAAAAAACGGTTTTCGGTTCAGCCAGGCCACTATTTATAGAGCTTTCCATCCATGCATCGCCTGCACTTGTGGCGCTCAGCTATGCTACCTCATTTGTAAATACACCTTATCTTCTCCTGATTCTAGAAGTAGCAGCACCATTAGTGCGGTTTTCAACGTATAGAGCAGGGTGGGGGGCAGACATGCTAGTGAAACACTTGTAAGAGTTTGAAATTGGTGACCTTCATATAGCTTTCCGTTAATCGGAGTCCGGTGTATTATGAACATTGCAAGTGCTTCCTTGAGGGTTAGTGACTTTTATTCGTGAAAGTTGAAGTATGTGCAACAGAAATGACCTATATTGCTTGTGACATATACGGGGTGAACATGTTCAAGTTTTTCCGGAATTCCCAAAGATCGCCTGTTGCAGATAACATAATTCTAGTCCTTAAGCTGTATTATTCAGAGACGCGGACGTTACTTGCACAAGAAATCGAAACACATATTGAACTAATTAAAAAAAAATAAGAATTCGAAAGGCTCGGTTTTCAACATTCCCCTCAATGTTGCCTAGAACCAAAGTACAGTTAAACACCATCAGAATTGGAGGACGCTTAAGGTTCGCCTTTAACAGTGGAACGCGATAGCATTCAAAGATCCCTGGCTGCTTATCAGGCTTTTTTCTCGTATATTCAAACTACAATCCGACGCTATCACGCCTGTAGGTTGTGGTTAAGTCGTACTTTACGATTTTTTTTTTTTTTTTTTTTTTACGGATTCTACTTTGAGAAATTTAATTGTTGTTCAGTAATACCTTGCGCTACGCGGAGCGCCTGTGTGGTCGGGGTGGTTCGGGATGATGTGGTTCGGCATGATTATTTCCGCCAGACGCCGATGCTTCACGCAAACGCCGTAGCCGACACCGACGCCGACGCCGGATTTTCTGCGACACGGTAAAATATCACTCTGGCTTTCCGATGTTGCACCACAAGCAGTCGAGCAAGAAAATGTTACTGGGCTTTTGGCTGGACATAATTTGATCAAAGCGAACCATGAAGGCTCTCTCTCAGAATTTTTAGCTAACGCCAGCTTAGATTCGAGGCTGCGAATAGGTCATTTGGACAAGAAGGCGTATATAGACGCATCCTACCGCCTATCCCGATCATCATTCCCTATAACCCTCTTTTTATTGCGATAGCAATTATAGGGACACTCCAGGCGCATTTCTGCCGTCGTCGTTGCCGTGAGGTTCCGTATAAAGTCCACGGGCGATAAAATTGTCGCCGCGCGCCGTACGCTTTATGTGCGAGTGAAAGCGTGTGACAGTGAGCCGGCAATCGCGGCTCGAGCACGCAAGGGCGGGAAGCGGGAATGAAGCACGCAGTTCCAGTCGTGCACAATGCTCCGGCAGAAGGGTAGGGAGGTGGAGGGGCCTCGATTTACTGCGGCCGTGCGCTCCCTCCGGGCGAGAAAACTCCAGGGGGAGGGTGGGCAGGTGGAGTGGCCGCGCTCGGCTGCAGCCGCGTGGTCCCACCGGGCTGGAAGGCTTCGGGGGAGGGTAGGGAGGGGGAAGCCGCGTACTACGCCGCGCGCTTTCGCCCAGGCTGCGGTATCTCGAAAGACTCGAAAGGCATCTGCGCCGGGGTCCGCCCAACTCTGTTGTGCGGCTAAGAACGCGTTGATGCGAGCGCCGGCATGAAGCTCAATTCGTTTTCTGCTGCTACCACGCTGACTCCAGCGTTTTGACAGAGTTTCCGTGGTCATTGAGTGAGATACGTTCATGTTCGCTTGTGCGCGCGTGAAACCATGCTTGTTAATTTGGTTAGTGTGCCTAGGTTTACAAATTTATACGGCCGATAAAACTACTATCCTTACTTTGTATAGCTGTCCACTAATTTGCTATCGCAATCGATGCTTCGCCTTTCGGGCGAAAGTGCGACTTTTTTTTTTCTCTTTCTCTTCCATCTGCAGAGAACAGTATAGCCGGATAGAGGACTTTCTGCGTTTCCTCAATTCTCCTCTCTCTCCCTCACTAAATCTTAGTTTCACAGATTTCACCATTGTTGGTGCATCTGCATAATTCTTTTGTAACTACTAACTACGTGCGGCCAGAAGAACAACACGCGTAATCTTTCCGTGCAGCTTAGCAGCAGCGTCAGGCTTTAAAAAATAAATACATTCAGGCTGTTTTCCTGTAATTATTGTTTGGTTAGTTATGCAAATTAATATGAAACGGTTCGAACCGGCTTGAACAGTTATCTCTTTTCGCTCCGGAGTTGAACCGCAATTGAACCGTTTTCGCTGAACCGGAACGAAAACCGGAACGGAAACCGGGACGAAAAAAGTTTCAGTTCGGCACTCTGTACCAAAATGCGCGGAATACGCAGAGCCACGAACACGTTTCGTCCTTTCACGCTGATGCACTGTCAAAACGGTGCACATATTCCCCACGAGAAACAAAACCGAATGCAGACACAGAAACACTTATCAAGATGCTGGCTAAACGGCGGACGAGAATGATTCTTTCGTTACAATTCGACAAAAGCTCCGCGTACTCTTGGGTCACTTCGCACGTCTTCGTTGGTTAGACGAGCAAGCTAGAAAGCACGAACAAAAGCTGCTCATAAGCGGGAACTGCTCGCCTTGTTCGTCCCCTCCAGAGTTGCGGAGTGGGGCCCTCCATTCCATTCCCACTCAATTCTGGAGGGTAGAGGTTACAGTAAATCCACTCCTTTTAATTCTTCAGAATGGTAAGAGTTGGGCCATCCCCACTACTGGAGTGGCTGAGCTGGCCCATTCCATTCCTCCAATTCCAGTAAACGAAACGCTTACTCTATAATTGCTCGCTAATTATTTGAGCTTGCATGCTTACTGACAAAAATATTTTTGAAGTCTTAACAACGTAACAAATAATGTTATGTACTATTTTTATGCACAAGAGCAAACTGGCTTTGTGGCCTCTTATCTCTTCAGGGGGCTGTAGGCTGTAATATCTCTAATGATTAATCCTTCAAGTAAAGCAAAGTACAAAATCACCGTACACTATGTCCCTCGTAGTGGGTGAGCGCAACTATTTGAGGAAAAAGCCGTCAAGAAAAAACATGAGCCATTCCACTCAGTGAAGGTGGATGACCAGCGAAGCTCTTTAGCACAAGACGGAAAGCACACGACTTGCGTCGCCTTCCATGGCGAGCCGCTTTCGGCTGGCCTCTCGGGAATGATCTTCATCGGTGTTTGCCGGCCGCCGCCGCCGATTGCATTTTCGCATCTGGGCCGGTATTTTGTAGCGTTGCCTTTCCGATGCTAATGCCTTTTCGCGCTTTTCGCGCTTGGTCAGTGGTCAGAGCGTCGGTCCGCTCGCGTTATTAACGGGATCAGCCGCCCGTGAGCGGTGGATGATAAGACTAGTATAGAATAAAGCATAACGCATCGCTACAAAATCGCACCCCTGTTCTCGCCGTCGCTATTCGTATAGGCGCGCTGCTCCTCGGGAGTGCGCACTATACGCGGCCTCCCCATTACGACGACAGAAGTGAAATTCAAAATGGAGAACGGTAGCTTGTTTTCCTTCCTCCATGCCGACAACGCACCATGGTGCTGCCGCCCCGGAAGAGCGGAAGGAAACTAGGCACGCACGAGCTTGGAACGACGAAAAGAGAGGGCGGTGTGAACACAGACACGGCCGACGCGGACCGTACAGCCGTAAATCTTTAAGAAACGCTCATTATCTACCAGTGAGTTTACTGATCTTTAAAATGGTTGATAACTAATTTAGTCAAAATTCATATTGACACGTATACATGTTTATCTTTCACCGGTGGCCGCTTTCCACCGGCTAACAAATGTTAAACGTTATCGCTCGGTGCAGGACGCGCCTGTATCGGAAGTTTCTAGAACGTTATCGATGCTTCTTTTCGTTGCCTGTTTTCACCGACGCTTATGTTATCTGATTGTGTGACCGACGCGAATTGTCTAGAACTTTCTGGAAGACACGCGGGCATCAGGGATTAATCTGGAACCTTCGATGACTCAGGTATAAAAGCCGACGCGTCGCACCGCTGATCAGATTTCGACGACCGCCGACTGTGTTCGCCGCTTTCGTTGTGCTTCGAGTGTAGCTTGCTTTTCTGGGCACAGGTTCGCCCAATAAACAACCAGTTTCGCCATACACAGTTTTACTACTGTTTACTTCAGCGTCACTACTACGTGACATCCGCCGCAAGAAGACCGGCCGACACGACGTAGCAGCAGCGGAGCAAGCCGACACAGCCGTGATCCGACGCCACGACTTAATCGTAATGCTAGACGACGGTCTACCGACTTAGACGTGCTCATCGATGGTCATAACGTCACCGCTCTCGTCGACACTGGCGCCGACTATTCCGTCTTCAGTGGCGCGTTCGCCGCCAAGTTAAAGAAGGTGAAGACGGCCTGGCAAGGACCCGATATCCGGACAGCGGGAGGACACCTAATAACGCCGGCTGGAATCTGCACAGCGCGAGTCACGGTCAACAACCGCACCTACCCGGCGAGCTTCGTAATCCTGCAGCACTGCTCCAGGGATGTCATCCTAGGCATGGACTTTTTAAACCAATACGGTGCAGTCATCGACTTAAGATCCAAGTCGATAACGCTTTCAACGCAGAACGCGATACCACCGGATACAAGCATAAGTTACCATGCCTTAAATGTGCTTGAAGAACAAGTCACCGTTCCGCCTCGCTCCAGCGTAATGATTTCCGTCGGTACCGAAGTGCCTGCAGACATGGAGGGCATCATCGAGGGCGATCATCACCTACTGCTCGACCGTGAAATTTGCGTCGCTAGAGGCATAGAAGAGCTACGTGCGGGGAAAGCAAGGGTGATGCTCACGAACTTCAGCCCTGAATACAAGCACATTCACAAAGGCACCACGGTCGCCTACATCGACGAAATAGTACAAGCCAGCAGTGCTTTCGCCTTCACGGATTCCAGTGCACCTGCAACGACGACTATAATACCTGAACCAACTTTCGACGTCAATCAGAACCTTCCCAGGCATAAGAAAGAACAACTAAAAGCTCTGCTCCTGCAATACAAGGACTGCTTCTCGTCGTCGTCAAAAGTTCGACAAACCCCTGTCGCCAAGCACCGCATCATCACCGACGAAAATGTCCGCTCACTGCGTCAGAGCCCGTACCGAGTTTCGGCGCGCGAACGTGAAGCCATAAGGCAACAAGTCGACGAAATGCTACGCGACGACATCATCCAGCCGTCCAAGAGTCCGTGGGCGTCCCCCGTGGTGTTAGTGAAGAAGAAGGATGGAACCCTACGTTTCTGCGTCGATTATCGTCGCCTCAACAAGATCACGAAGAAGGACGTATACCCCCTCCCACGGATTGACGACGCCTTGGATCGACTCTTCAACGCAAAGTATTTTTCGTCGATGGACCTCAAAACCGGCTACTGGCAAATCGAAGTCGACGAGAGGGACCGGGAGAAGACTGCGTTTATAACACCAGACGGACTGTTCGAGTTCAAGGTCATGCCGTTTGGTCTTTGCTCGGCACCTGCGACTTTCCAACGCGTCATGGATACAGTACTGGCAGGCTTGAAGTGGCAGACTTGCCTCGTCTATTTGGACGACGTCGTTGTGTTTGCCTCAAGCTTCGAAGAACACCTGCGGCGCCTGGAAACAGTTCTTCAAGCAATCAAAACCTCCGGACTCACGTTAAAGCCAGAAAAGTGCCGCTTCGCATATGAGGAGCTCTTGTTCTTGGGCCACGTCATCAACAAGTCTGGAGTGCGCCCCGACCCTCAGAAAACTGCAGCCATCTCCAACTTTCCTGCGCCCGCCGACAAGAAGGCAGTGCGTAGATTTCTTGGACTGTGCGCCAATTACAGGCGCTTCGTCAAGGACTTTTCGCGGATCGCTGAGCCGCTGACGTACCTCACAAAGGCCGACGTCGAGTTGAAGTGGGAGACGCCGCAAGTCGAAGCATTTGAAGAACTGAAGCGACGCCTGCAATCGCCGCCAATACTTGCGCATTTCGACGAAAACGCCGATACCGAAGTCCACACCGACGCAAGCAGCGTAGGACTAGGCGCCGTTCTTGTGCAGAGGACTGACGGACTAGAAAGGGTTGTAAGTTACGCTAGCCGGTCGCTATCGAAGGCGGAAGCAAATTATTCCACAACACAAAAGGAGTGCCTCGCCATCATCTGGGCTACATCAAAGTTTCGTCCCTACCTCTATGGCAGGCCCTTTAAAGTTGTGAGCGACCACCACGCCTTGTGTTGGCTAGCTAGCTTGAAGGATCCTTCAGGTCGCCTCGCACGATGGAGTCTGAGACTTCAAGCATTCGACATCACCGTCGTTTACAAGTCCGGACGAAAGCACTCTGACGCCGACTGCTTGTCTCGCGCCCCCGTCGAACCGCCGCCACAAGACGACCAGGATGACGACACTTTCTTGGGACCCATCAGTGCCGACGAATTCGCCGAACAACAGCGAGCCGACCCGGAACTAAGGAGCCTTGTAGACTACCTGAAAGGCAAGACCGTCATTGTGTCGAAGGTTTTCAGGCGAGGATTGGCGTCGTTTTTCTTGCAAAACGACATTCTCCTAAAGAACTTCTCGCCTCTCCGAGCCAACTACCTCCTCGTGGTACCCGCAGCATTGCGTCCAGAGGTTCTGCAAGCTCTCCATGACGACCCAACGGCTGGGCACCTCGGTTTTTCCCGCACGCTCGCGAGGATACAAGAAAAATACTACTGGCCTCGCCTCTCTGCCGACGTCGCCCATTACGTAAGGACATGTCGAGACTGTCAGCGACGCAAATCACCGCCGACAAGGCCAGCCGGACTTCTACAGCCGACCGAGCCACCTCGCCGACCGTTCCAGCAGATCGGGATGGACTTACTGGGGCCTTTTCCGACGTCGACGTCCGGCAATAAATGGATCGTCGTAGCTACGGACTACCTCACCCGCTACGCCGAAACAAAAGCCTTGCCCAAAGGCAGTGCTGCCGAGGTAGCCCGATTCTTCGTTGAGAACATCCTCCTGCGTCACGGTGCCCCAGAAGTCCTCATCACCGACAGAGGTACGGCCTTCACGGCTGAACTAACTCAAGCCATCCTGCGCTACAGCCAGACAAGACATCGCCGGACCACCGCCTACCACCCGCAGACGAATGGCCTCACCGAGCGCCTAAATAAGACCATCGCCGACATGCTGGCAATGTACGTCGATGTCGAACACAAGACGTGGGATGCCATCATTCCGTACGTGACCTTCGCATACAACACGACCATGCAAGAAACGACGCACATGGCGCCGTTCAACCTGGTCTACGGAAGGAAACCGGCAACGACGCTTGACGCCATGCTACCGGATGTCTCCGACGAAGAAAATCTCGACGTTGCCACCTATTTGCAGCGTGCCGAAGAAGGTCGACAGCTCGCCCGCCTGCGCATCAAGAACCAGCAGAGAACCGACAGCCGACACTACAATCTTCGACGACGCTACGTCGAGTACCAGCCCGGAGACCGTGTTTGGGTCTGGACTCCGATACGTCGACGAGGACTTAGCGAGAAACTCTTACGTCGCTATTTCGGACCATATAAGCGCACTGGACTATGAGGTCGTGCCAGACGGCATTTCGCAATCACAGCGGCGCCGCGCACGACCTGAAGTCATCCACGTGGTGCGTCTTAAGCCTTTCTACGCCCGCTGACGAACTTAGGTCCTTTGTTGCTTTGTTATTTTTGTCCCCTTCTGTACGCGTGGTTTTGTTTTCGCTTTCGTGTTTGTAGCATCGGGACGATGCTTCTTAAGGGGAGGGTATTGACACGTATACATGTTTATCTTTCACCGGTGGCCGCTTTCCACCGGCTAACAAATGTTAAACGTTATCGCTCGGCGCAGGACGCGCCTGTATCGGAAGTTTCTAGAACGTTATCGATGCTTCTTTTCGTTGCCTGTTTTCACCGACGCTTATGTTATCTGATTGTGTGACCGACGCGAATTGTCTAGAACTTTCTGGAAGACACGCGGGCATCAGGGATTAATCTGGAACCTTCGATGACTCAGGTATAAAAGCCGACGCGTCGCGCCGCTGATCAGATTTCGACGACCGCCGACTGTGTTCGCCGCTTAATTTCGTTGTGCTTCGAGTGTAGCTTGCTTTTCTGGGCACAGGTTCTCCCAATAAACAACCAGTTTCGCCATACACAGTTTACTTCAGCGTCATCCATCCATCCAGTTTACTTCAGCGTCACTACTACGTGACAATATCTAAGTGAGGAGACGTATATAAGGTTTTGCTTAGAATGAAGCAATTTTGCATCAAATTCGGGAGCTGAGTTTTTGCACACGCAGATCTGTTGACGGACAAGAAAAATGCAGAGAACCCTATCCATAGGGAGCTTTGCTGTAAAATTAAAATGATGGTCTTCTAGGAGAATGCTGCTGTCGCAGGAAATGAGTTCACAGCCGAAGTTGCCGCCTTAAATGCCTTCAACATTGTAACCAACAAAATATTCTGGATCAGAAGTATAGGATGTGTATAATACTGTGTTGTTTATAATTTACGTGGCGTAGTCACCCATAGGAGAATTTTGAAAGAGCCGTATTGAGTAGGCTGACGTCTGTGCCTTGCAGCGCAGATTCTGAAAACGCTAAAAACAAAAATCAGCAATAGTATCTGTAAAAGTAAAACCGTGTCCACATTTAACCATATTTTGCAGATCTGAATTTGTGGCCAAGGAATTCTGCAGTTTAAGAGCTCTCGACGATCAGGAGACGATAATAACTCGACCCGTATCGTTGGACCATGTAGCAGCAACCACTGTTGAACACAATCAAAAAATACGATCCGGATCGGCCCCGATCGCGATCAGAAGTGTACGTGTGACACCGGTATTATACACGGCTGGACATGCTTTGGTTCGCTTCTGGCCTTCCTTGGGTCACGTGAGTTCCTGCACCTCACAACACGACCTTGAAACATAGAGATCTAAGGCTTTCGCCTTAAAAATGTGAAATAATTCCGGAATCATTCCAACTCCGGAGTTGCCATTCCGCAACTCTGGCCCGCTCTTGGTTTCGTACGTAGCTTCGTCATATTTGCGCGATCAACGGTTCACGTTGTCAATAGCAAATTTCTTTTCTTGGCGCGGTGTTCTCTGGGCGTTCATTCGATCAAGTGTTCTGCCGTTCGATTTCTTTGTACTGCCATATATATCTCACCAGAACAGCAATTGGCCTTCCTGGTGCAGTATTCGGCCACTACCTCCCTCATAACTCCTACAATTACCCCTGACCCTCAGTCCCCATGGGCTGCGGAGCACCTGACCAAGGCGACGGTCAGACCTGCGACGCCTCAGAGGGTGCTAAAAATCTCTGGGTCCGGACAGGCCGCCACTGGAAACTGAACCTGGCAACATTCAACACGCGCACCCAATCGAGTGAAGCTAGCTTAGCAGAGCTATTTCAGGCATTGTCAGGCATTGCCTGGGATATTATTAGACTTAGTGAGATTAGAAGAACTGGTGAGGCTTATACAGTGCTGAGTAACGGCCACATCCTCTGCTACAGAGGTATTCCAGATAAGAGAGAATTCGGGGTAGGATTTCTAGTCCATAAGAACATAGCAGGCAACATTGATGAATTCTGCAGCATTAATGAGGGTAGCAGTCGTCGTAATAAAGCTGAATAGGAGGTATAGAATGATGGTAGTACAACACTACGCCCCAACCTCTAGTCATGGTGATTAAGAAATAGAACAGTTTTATGAAGATGTTGAATTAGCAACGAGAAAGGTGCAAACTCAGTATACTGTAGTCATGGGCGACTTCAATGGAAAAGTGGGGAAAATGCAGGCTGGTGAGCAAGCAATTGGCAACTACGGCATCGATTCTAGGAATGCAAGAGGAGAGATGCTAGTAGAATTCGCGGAAAGGAATAGGCTCCGAATAATTAATACCTTCTTCAGGAAGCGCAGCAACAGGAAGTGCACCTGTAAAAGCCCTAATGGAGAAACAAGGAATGATCATACTCTCTGCCGACCCCAGCATGGTGCAGGATGTCGAAGTGTTAGGTATAGGGTAAAGTTCAGTGACCATAAGATAGTGAAGTCTAGGATTTCTCTCAATTTGAAAATAGAAAGGGTAAAATTAGTCAAGAAGAAATAGGCCGACCTAGACACAGTAAGGGTAAAAGCAGATCAATTCAAGCTTGGGCTGGCAAACAAATATGCAGCTTTAGAACAAGAAGGTGAAGACAACATAGAGGTAATGACTGAAACCACAACTAGGCTGATCTCCGAAGCAGCAATTGAAGTGGGAGGTAAGGCACCAAGGCAACTAGTAGGTAAGCTCTCTCAAGTAACAAAGGACCTGATAAAGAAACGACACAACATGAAAGTGGCAAACTCGAGACATCAGATAGAATTCGCTGAACTGTCAAAACTGATCAACAAGAAGCGAGTAAGGGATATTCGAAATTATAACGTGGAAAAGATTGAGGAAGCAGTAAAGTATGGACGCAGCATGAAATCAGTACGAAGAAAACTTGGCATAGGACAAGGCAAGATGTATGCACTGAAAGACAAGCACGGTAATATCATCAGCAATTTCGATGACATAGTAAAAGCAGCGGAAGAATTCTATACTGACCTACAGTGCCCAAAACAGCCAAGCTACTTCATTCGAAGAAGTGATGAACAGGACACAGAGGCTCCTTCTATAACTAGCGATGAAGTTATAAGGGCCTTGAAAGACATGACCAGGGGGAAAGCTGCTGGAGAAGATGGAATAACAGTCGATTTAATCAAAGATGCAGGAGATATCGTGCTTGAAAAGCTTGAGGCCCTTTATACGCAATGCCTTACGACTACTAGTGTATCAGAGAGCTGGAAGAACGCCAGCATTATACTAATCCATAAGAAGGGAGACGTTAAAGAATTGAAGACTTATAGACCCATTAACTTGTTTTCAGTATTGTATAAAATATTCACCAAGATAATTTGGAATAGAATCAGGGCAACACTTCAGCAACCAAGAGACCAGGCTGGCTTAAGGAAGGATATTCTACGATGGATCATATCCATGTCATCAATCAGGTAATCGGGAAATCTGCGGAGTACAATCAACCTCTCTATATGGATTTCATAGATTATAAAAATGCATTTGATTCAGTACAGATACCAGCAGTCATAGAGGCATTGCGTAAACAAGGAGTACAGGAGGCATACGTGAATATCTTAGCAAACATCTACAAGGATTCCACAGCTACCTTGGTTCTCCACAAGAAAAGTAGAAAGTTACCTATCAAGAAAGGTGTCAGGCAAGGAGACACAATCTCTCCACTGCTATTCACTGCATGCTTAGAAGTATACAAGCTCTTAGACTGGGAAGGCTTAGGAGTGAGGATGATCAACGGTGAATATCTCAGCAACATTCTGTTTGCAGATGACATTGTCCTATTCAGCAACAATGGGGACGAATTACAACAAATGATTGAGGACCTTAACCGCGAAAGTGCGAGAGTGGGGTTGAAGATTAATATGCAGAAGACAATAATAATGTTCAATAGCCTCGCAAGGGAACAAGAATTCAAGATCGCCAGTCAGCCTCTAGAGTCTGTGAAGGAGTACGTTTATCTAGGTCAATTACTTCAGGGGACCCTGATCATGAGAAGGAAATTTACAGAACAATAGAATTGGGTTGGAGTGCATACGGTAGGCATTACAAAATCCTGACTGGGAGCTTGCCACTCTCGTTGAAAAGAAAAGTGTACAATCATTGCATTCTACCGGTGCTAACATATGGGGCAGAAACTTGAAGGTTAACAAAGAAGCTCGAGAGCAAGTTAAGACCGCACAAAGAGCTATGGAACGAAAAGTGTTAGGCCTGACGTTAAGAGACAGGAAATGAGCGGCGTGGATCAGAGAGCAAACGGGGATAGCCGATATTCTAGTTGATGCATTAAGAGGAAAAAATGGCTCTGGGTAGGCCATGTAATGCGTAGGATGGATAACCGGTGGACCATTAGAGTTACAGAATGGATACCATGAGAAGGAAAGTGCAGTCGAGGACGGCAGAAAATTAGGTGGGGTGATGAAGTTTGCCGGCGCAAATGGGAATCACCTAGTGCAAGACAGGGTTAATTGGAGATCGCATGGAGCGGCCTTCGTCCTGCAGTGGACATAAATGTAGGCTGCTGCTGATGATGATCGATATGATATATGCACTGCCTCAAGCACCCCAAACTACTTGGAACGTTTCAACCGCCGCGGCATCTCTCATTATTGACTGTAGTATGGCACGGGAATTTCAGAGAGCGAACCGCTCTGACCTTCAGTTGCACTCTCGCATGTGGAAACAACACCAAAATCGCAGGTTTGCCCGAAAGGCGAAGCATCGATTGCGATAGGAAATTAGTAGACAGCTATACGAAGTTAGGCAGTAGTTTTATCGGCCGTATAAATTTGTAAACATTCGTTTATTATAAGTAAATTAGCAAGCATGGTGTGACGCGAGCACAAGCAAACGTGAATACATCTCCCTCGATGACCGCGCACAGGCACTCGCGCTCAAAACGCTGGAGAGAGAAAGCGCGGCTGCAGCCAGCATTCGAATTGACCTTCGTGCTGCCTCTCGCTTCAACGCGAACGAAGCGGTGAGACCACAGCGCACGCGAAGCTATCAACACTCGCCGCACTATGTCCCCATCGCAGATCGCTTTCAAGATAGTGCTCGCGCAGCCGCGCCATACGCAGCCGCCACTGGAGTTGAACACCCCCCACCCCTCCCTCCAGTGCCATGTGCGCGACGGAAGACGGCGGGCTTCCTCCCCGCTTTCCTTCCTTCCTTGCGCGCGCGAGATTGCGCCACCATCGTAGGCTCACCCTCGCACACTTTTACTCGCACATGCAGCATACAGCGCACGGCGACGGTGTTATCGCCCTTGAACTTAATACGGAACATCACAACGACGCCGCCAGGTGATGGTAGAAATGCGCCGGGAGTGTCCACTTAATTGCTATCGCAATAAAGAGTCGTCGGCGCGGAGGTAACTCTTTCCGTTCGTCTTCTCTAAAGAGAACTGGAAAGTGAAAAGCGGCAGGGAGCAAAGCATGTCGTGCGCCCATTGTGTTTTCTTTGCTTGCCGTCGCGAGCGGAGAGGCATAGCTGAGTGCAATAAAAGTTCAGCCGTCAGCGTGGTGGTGCCGCCGGCTGTTTTGATGAGTGCTGCCCAACGACTGATCAAGGAAACTACTTTTTCAGTGTTGCATCCATATGGTATGTACGTGGGCGTTGTGAAGAAGTTAGAGAAGGTCTTAACGAAGACGACGAAGTGCCAGGTGGTACGGAATAAATAATAAATTATTCATATTGGAGGTAATCGCAAGAGGGCTAAAATGTCGCTTTTGTTCCCAACTCCCATTAGCTGCATTGATATCACCAACTGAGCCGGCCCGTAGCCGGGAATTTTTTTCGCCGGGGGGGGGGGGGGGAGGCACTTGCTGAACTTGCTGAAGGCCTTGACTAACTATTTGAGGAAAGCACCTATTCTTCACTAATTATTGTCGGTACAGCACGGAAAGATCAATATTTCGGGAAGGGGGGGGGGCCTAGGAAACCCCCCCCCCCTCCCCTGGCTACGGGCCTGCAGCTGAGAAAGATTTCACACAAATTTCCAAGTCTGAATCATCAGATGTCTTACTAAGCTTTCCATCAGCGGCTCCGGGCCCCGATGGAATCACTTCGTTGATGTTAAAGATTTTGTATAAAGTCTCACTAGATTACATATTAGACATCATCAATTATTCCATGAGAAGGGCATGCATGGCTTCCATTGGAGCGGAAAGTTGCCAAGGTTATTCCCTTGCTTAAAAATCCGGGTGACGGTTATATGTTAGACAATATTAGGCCCTTCGCTAACTACAAGTTTCGTAAAATTGATTGAAAGAGACATCAATATTTCAGTGATAAATTTTCTTCATGAGCGATCGATCCTAACAAATTGGTTTCAGATCACAATGCTCCATATGGCAGGCTCATATTGACCTTGAAAGCCGTATTCAGTTGGCACGGCGCCAAAGGCATTCTGCGGCACTAGTCGCTATATAGATATCTCAAAAGCGTATGATAGCGTTGAGCATGTGATATTGCTCAATCAGCTTCAGAACAATAACTTTCCAAAATATCTTCAAGCATGGTTTGCAGAATCTTTAAGGAGTATAGTATTTTATTGCTTCCAAAGCGGCATTTCTTCGGCTGGGTACGCGCAGTCAGAAGGCGTTCCACAAGGGGCAGTATTTTCTCCAGTCCTATTTAATATTCTAATGAGTTCCACCCCATGTCTTGACGTACTATCGCGATGGAAAGAAACGCGAACAGCGGAGCGCGTGGCCGAAGCATAACTGAAGGTATAGTGCGCGCCACCCAGTCATCCCCATTGACATGCGCGCATGTCCGGTTTGATTGCGCTGTGCGATCATGCACCCCCTATACTGCGAAATTTTTGTATCGGTTAGTACAGTCTGCCCAGTCATCATTACTGTGCCGTCATCTTTTCTCGTTTCTAAATAAAAGAGAAGTAGAATAGAAACAAAAATATCGCCATATAGGGGGTGCATCATCGCACAGCGCAATCAAACCGGACATACGCGCCTGTCAATGGTGATGACTGGACGGCGCGCACTATACCTTCAGTTATGCTTCGGCCCCGCGCTCCACTGTTCGCGTTTCTTTTCATCGCGATAGTACATACTTACATGTACGCTGATGACATTGCGTTTTATTGCCATAGCAATTATATGGACACTTCAAGCGGATTTCTGCCGTCGGCGTCACCATCGCCGTGAGGTTCCGTATAAAGTCCAAGGGCGATAAAATCGTAGCCGTGCGCCGTATCTGTGAGTGAAGGCACGCGGGGGACGCGCGTTTTCACGGAGAGCGAACGCACGGCGGAGAGCAAACGAGACTTCTGTCGCGCGACAGCCCGTGGGGGTATGGGAGGGAGGGAGGGAGGGAGGGAGGGAGGGAGGGGGGCGACGCTGTGCTGCGGCACCAAATGCGTATCTTGCAACCGGGCGCAAGGGGAACTGGCGACGCAATCTCCCACGCGAAAGGAGCAAAGCGGGAAGGCCGCGCGGGGGGGAGGGGGGGGGGGCGGTTTCTACTCTGCCAACAAATACGTTCTTGTACTTTGCGCCGGTACGGGCTGTCGGTGTTGTCGCGCGCACCGTATCTTGCAAGCAATTTCCACACGTCTCTGACCTTTGTATGCGGTGTGCTCTCACCGCTCAGTTTCCGTTGAAGCGATAGACCACACGAAGCTTCGCTCACTGCTGCTGGCGTGCTTGCTCATGTCAGCGTTTTGACAGCGGTTGTGTGCGGTCATTGAGTGTGATATATCCATGTTTGCTTGTGCGCGCTGACACCATGTTGTTAATTCAGTTAGTAAGCGAATGTGTCAAGTTTATGCAGTCGATAAAACTACTATACCTACTCCTTATACCTCTCTAGTAATTTGCTATCGCAATTGATGCTTCGCTTTTTGGGCGACACTGCGACATTTTTTCTCAACGGCAAATGATATATAAAACTTTATCAAATATTACAGGCATACTTGTCTGTTATATAAAGATGGCTTGATGCGATGCATCTCTGTATCAACGTGAACAAATGTTCGGTGCTCGCGTTTCCATTAAAGAACCCCATATACGGGGTGGGGTGATCAAAGTCAAGTTGACAAGTTTTGTTTTAATTAGGCGCTAAGACGTACGTGAAGACCACCTCTACAGTAGGGTTATGTGGTGAGGGGTACACAATGTGAGATGATAATTATCGCTGTTAGGAGTGCAATTAAAAATATTGAATTTTAACTTTTAACTGGCTGCAGTAAACAGGCACGTTTTTATTGAAAAGTTAGAGGCAGTCGTGTTTCTACAGAGTTCCACTTGGCAGAATTCTTCTAGCGTATCCGTGCTTTGAGATATCGAACTGCGCAGTTTAATTGCCGTTCGCATGATTACGCCACATAACCCTACTGTAGAGGTGGTCTTCACGTAAGTATCAGGGCATAATTAAAAAAAAACTGTTAACTTTGATCACCCTGTATATTTCTCTGTGTTGTCATTTAGATATCATCCCACAAGTAGAGACTAAGTATCGTGGCGTGATATATCATGCATAGGTCGGCAGTGTGGAAGAATACTCACTCACACTCACTCACCATAATTTTTTCCAGGCCCCGCACTCACTCACGTTCACACTCACCTCCACTCACACTCACAGCGCTCACTCGCACTCGCACTCACTTCCACTCACACTCACTGGCGCTCACTCGCACTCACCTTCACTCACACTCACAGACACTCACTCGCACTCTCACTCACCTCCGCTCACATTCACTAGCACTCACTCGCACTCGCACTCACCTGCTCTCACACTCATTGGCACTCACTCGCACTCACCTGTACTCGCAATCACTGGCACTCACTCACACTCGCAATCACTGGCACTCACTCGCACTCACACTCACCTGCAATCACATTCACTGGCATTCACTCGCACTCACCTCCACTCACACTCACACTCACTGGCACTCACTTACACTCACCCCTTTGAAATGAGTGCGAGTGTCAGTGAGTGCACTCATGAGTGACTGTGCCGCTCCCAATTCGTGTATATTCATAACGAAGCTTCCAATTTAGCACTTGTTGCACCGGGAGTGCGCCAAGGCAGTGTTTTGGACCCAGTTTTATTTTAGATGCGAAGCAGCTTATGGCGGGGGCTTTGTCCATCACTCCTTCCGTCCCGCAGCGTCCCACACCCCCACAGCCCATGCGCGTCCCCTCGCCCCTCTCTCCTCTTCTACGCTCCCCCTTTCTCTCCTCTAAGAATCCTCTACTCTACGGAGCGGCGCCCGCGTCCCCTCCCCCTCTCTCTTCTCTCCTACGCCCCCGTCCCCTTTCTCTCCTCTAGGAATCCTCTATTCTACGGAGCGGCGCGCACGACAGGTGGTGCGACAGCTGCATACTCCACTGTGGGCGCCACGGTAGTTCCGCGGTATGAAAATGACGGAGCGCGCGCGCCTCATTCTCTCTCCTGTGCAGCACCGCGATGAGCACTCGGGCCGCTGCCGCGAAACGGGAGCGGCGACGTGGCGATCCCGAACTTCGGGCTCGCAAAGCCGAAATGAAACGTGAACGTCGAGCGGTGGATCCCGAGGCGGCGCGGCAACGCGAAGCCGAATCACAACGCAAACGTCGAGCGGCGGATAAAGCTAACCATCTCCCCGCTGCTTCGCATCCACACATGGTTCCCTTTAGCGGGAGATGGAGTAATTTTTATTATACATAAAAGATTTGCCTTCCCGATTACGTGGTAACATCCGTCTATTCGCTGACTATTGTATTTCGTACCGCGAAATTAATCACAGTGATAATCACCATATACAAAATTCTGCCTTTTCTTGGTGTCAAGAGTTGCAGATGACTCTAAATGCCCAAAAATCTGTAAAGATCTGTAAAAATCTGTAAACAAATATCTGAGTTTACTTACATTATTAATGACACAGCTCTCACTTGTGCATTTCAGCGTAAATATTTAGCTGTCACTTTAGCATACACTCTCCGATGGGAAAGCCATGTTAACAAAATAACCTCAAGTACGTGGAAATCAATGTACATGCTGAGGACTAAAGCGACTCTTCTTTCTGAGAAGACACCTTTGTCTTGCACCCCCAGATAAAATTTGCTGACCTACAAGATACTTGTTCGAACAGTGCTGGAGCACGCAAGTATTGTTCGGTTTCCGTACACAAAAGAACTCATTGCAAGAATGGAAGGGGTGCAGAGGAAGGCAATAAGGTTCTGTTTTAATAAATACAGGCTAACGGATTGATTGACTGAAATATTTAAGAGAGCTGGTTTATTAACACTGCAAAGTAGAGCAAAACTAGCACGATTAAAGTTTCCGTTTCAATTTATTCATGGTGACCTAAACATTGACGTCAGCCCCAACCTCTCTCTGTCCATCTCTCTGTCATTGATATTAGACGTGTGCATGCTTGCCGCCCATGCTCGCTAAGCTCCCCTTCGGTCGGATTGAGCCAAGAGAGCGGGAAATAGAGGGAGAGATTGACTGTCCGTATATTTAGTCAACCACTTAACGCCGAAACAAACACAAAAGGGAGAACATAACGGTATCTATCATTGCATCTTCGCTTTTTCTCCACGTATGCGAGCGTGCATGTCTGTTACTCTATGCTAACTTGGCTAGTCCCTCTTCCCCTCTGCCCGTTTATATAAGGAGCCTGTACGTGTACGTTTAAGAGGGAAGCAGGAAGAAAATGAGGAATCATTCCACCCTCTGAAGGCGGATGACCAGCGAAGGTGTAGCAAATCACATGGTATTAAGCGTCTTCACTCAGTGGAAGTCATGGCAAAATTTGCCGGTCATGATTTGGATATTTCTGCCATCAGCAATTCAGCCCATACATGTTCCCTGGTGTATTAAAGAAAATGTCGCAATTTCGCCCGAAAGGCGTCGCTTCGATTGCGATGGCAAATTAGTAGATAGCTATACGAAGCAAGGTTATTAGTTTAATGGGCCGTATAAACTTGTAAACATTCCCCTACTAACTAAATAGACAAGCACGGTGTCACGCGCGCACAGGTAAACATGAACGCATCTCGCTCGATGACCGCAGAAACTCGCTGTCAGAACGCTGGAGTAAGGAGGCGCAGCTATAGCCGCGAGCGAATTGACCTGTGCCGCCTCTCGCTTCATAGCGAACTAAACGTCGAAAACACAGCGCATATGAAGTTACCGGCTCTAGTTGAACATTGTTCACGTCACAAATCGCTATGAAGAGGAGGCCCGCGCAGGCGCGCACTTTTTCCACGTCGCAGATCGCTTTTGAGATACGACACCCACGCGGTCGCCACCGGAGCAAGACGAGCCTCCCCCTCCCCGTGCCTGACGCGCGACAGAAGCAGCGCGCTTCCGCCCCGCCTTTTCCTTGGCGCGCGCGAGATTGAGCAGCAAGTGTCGGCTGACCCTCGCAAGCTTGTACTCGTACACGCAGCATACCGCCGGCACGCGGCGACGATTTTACCATGTTTGGACTTTATATGGAACCTCACAACGACGTCCATGACCACGGCAGAAGTTCGCTTGGAGTGTCCATATAATTGCTATCGCAATGTAATATATCCGCTCATTTCATTATAGATTGTCTCACTCATGTCTGAACCTTCGATTATTACGACCTTAGTGAGTGGTTTCTATCTTTGCGTGCACAATCTGCTAGCGCGATGAGTCATCACCGCGAGTGAGCTTGTACACGCAACGTGCCTCTATTTTTCTGCAAGCAAGGTGAACCGATATCACCTCTGCTTATCGTTCAAGCACTCACGACGTTCACACTCACTTCCACTCACAAGCACTCACTCATGTTCACACTCGCCTGCACTCACACTCACGTTCACACTCACCTCTATACACCCAGAAGCACTCACCACGTTCACACTCACAGCACTCTGTCGCGTTCACCTCATCTCCACTCACACTCACAGGCACTCACCGCGTTGACACTCACTTCCACTCACACTCTTTGGCTGTAACCTACACTCACACTCACCTCCACTCACGCTCACCTGCACTCACACTCGCCTGCACTCACGCTCACTGGCACTCACTCACACTCACCTCCACTCACACTCACCGGAACTCACTCGCACTCACTCTCACTCGCACTCACTTCCAGTCACTGGCACTCACTCGCACTCGCACGCACCTGCACTCGCACTCACTGGCACTCACTCGCACTCGCACTCACCTCCACTCACACTCACAGGCACTCACTCGCACTCGCACTCACCTACACTCACAATCACTGGTACTCACTCACACTCGCACTCACCTGCACTCACACTCACTGGCACTCACTCACACTCACACTCGCACTCATCTGCACTCACACTTACTGGCACTCACTCGCACTCGCACTCACACTCACGGGCACTCACTCTCACTCACACTCACTTCCACTCACACTCACTGGCACTCACTCGCACTCGCACTCACCTGCACTCACACTCACTGGCACTCACTCGCACTAGCGCTCACCCCTTTCAAATGCGTGTGAGTGAGTGTGAGTGAGTGCACTCATGAGTGAGTGCGCCGACCTATGGATATATGATGGTTCTCTGTCTTGGAAGGCGCACATTGACTATATTGCAGGAAAGGGTCTTCGTGCCGTTGGTTTGCTACACAGGCTGAACAATAGTCGATCAGGAATGCGAAGAACGCTGTTATCAATATACCGCATGTATGTTCGCCCGGTATTGGAATTAGGGTGTGTGCTGTACTCTGTAGCTCCTGCCTACAAACTTCGCCCCCTTGTTCTTCTGGAGAGCCAGGCCTTGCGACAATGTTTAGGACTACCTAAATTTGTAACAAAGCAAGTTTTACATCTGGAAGCTAGGATCCCTTCCCTTGTTACATGGTTTCGATTGTTAGCTGTACAATCATTTTAAGGCTTTATGACTCCCTGATAAGGCGTTCACAAACAGTTTTATCTCCCAGCCGGATTTATGTTTTGGCTTGTACTGGCCGCGATTTCAGACACCACCAATTATTTTTGTTCAAACTCTCCTAGATAAATTAAACATCCAAATTCGTGAGGTGAGTCCTGTTTGTTGCTACACCAATTCCATTAAAGTTCAGTTCGATTATATTTTCCCGAAACATGCACAGGCACTATCTTACCGTATGTTAAGCTCTATCTCAAGTGATTACTTTTTGCACGTACCGATTAGGATAGTTATTGCCACTGACGCTTCCCAAAATGAAGAAAAGTGTAGAATTGGAATATTTCTCGATTGGTCCGTTTTCTCTTCGCCTCCCAGACTTCGTACCTATCTTTCTAGCAGAATCTTTAGCTGTAGTTCCAGCCCTCCGCAAACTAAATGCATCAACACTTTACTGCAGTGGTCGTGACGGATTCTCTATCTCTGTGCTCCTCCCTCATTGCTTCTGATTATACTCAGGTTTTGCGAGCTTTCAGATCGTTCGTGCCCCCTCACTTATAGCTTGGATTAGATTGGTTTGTGTAACAGGGCATAAGGGCCTATTTCTAAACGAAATGGCAGATTAGTAGGTGAAAGCGTCGCTGAATGGCCCGGTCATTACAAATCCTACCGGCTTTAGCGTTTATCGTAGGGGCTAGATTTCGGAGACAAATGACGCTGCGTGAATTTCAGCGTTCATTTTTACAGAAACTCCGTCAGATTTTCAGCACTTGTCGCATTATTGGAATAGTAAACTCTGTCAAACGCGAGCACTTGAAGTTGCAATCACTAGACTACGCTGCAGAATTCCTTTTTAACATTTTTATCTACACAAAGCTGGTCTGGTTCCCTCACCGAACTGTCCCTCTTGCGCGCAACATGAAACAATAGATCATTTTCTCATTGACTCTCAAAGATATGCTAAATTGCGAAAAAGAACCTTAGATACACCATTCCGCTTTCTTAGATTAGACTAAACTGCTCAAAATTTACTATCTTTGGGGCCTCGACCTTTGGGCACAGCGACAGGAAGGCTGGCGATGCCAACCCGGATTTCATTGCACGGTCAGAAAGATTTCGACAATAAAATCAGAGCTTAAGGTTGCGTAAAGTTTTTAGAAAGTCGATTAGATTAGCTGTTTTTTACCTTTAGTTTACTCCTTCAGTCTATTAAAATCATGGCATATAATCTATCTATTAATTCTCATATACGTACGTATCTATTCCCAAATTTTGGGAATAGGGGTGGTTCACGGAATTCCGCAACACACCTCACCCGAGACTGCTTCCAAATATGCGGGTGCGCACGCATGGAGTATAGAGCTCGTGCAGGTACGTATGATAGGTGACACCAAGAGTGCCGCCTTGACCTTTAGCGGACCCATACTACCTAAGACGGTCTACTACTACGGAGGGAAACTTTTGTGCCACCCCTTCCGCGCCACGATTCAAGTCTGCAAGATATGCCGCGACAAAGGGCATCGTACGGATGTTTGCCCCAACCCCAACCGCCGCATCTGCAAACTATGTGGACTTGAAAATCCAACTGACGGACACCCATGTGAACCTAAGTGTGCCTCGTGCGGGGGGGCTCATCCCACCGGGGATCGAAGCTGCAACAAGCGACTGAAACAGTTACCACAGTGTACACCTCGAACATCTCGACAGCAGGCGGCCAAACAACCACGGTGGTTCTTCTCGTAGGATGAAGAAGAATACTACAAGGATAAGACCTGATCTACGAGCAAGAATCCATGTGAACCCCATCCCACGTCACATGAACCCTCACTTCCACGTGAAACGGCGACATGCCCGAGCAGCCATCCTGCGCAAAAGGCAGGAGGACGCAGACACATAGTTTACTGACGCGGGCTTATACCCCAGAGGTGAGACAGCGACTCCTACTTATGTGGCTGTCGCGACAAACCAGGGGCGACCGATCGTAGCAGCGTCCGTACGCACGACTTCAAGCGCCACGGCGGAATCCGCGGCCATAGCCCTAGCCATCGGAGACGCTGAGGCCAAGAGCCAGTCGGCTTATATAATCACAGACTCGCAAGACGCCTGCCGGCTCTTCCTTCGGGGAGTTCTACCGGCCGGGGTCCTTCGCATACTAGGACCAAGCCTCCAAATGGACCACGGGGATAACCTGGTGTCCCGCGCACACCGGAGTGGAAGGCAACGATCGGGCGGATCGTCTGGCTCGAGGTATAACAGGCCGAGCCGCGATACATACCGCTCGAACGGACGCCTCTCCGACACCCGGCAGCACACCGAGAGACATACTTGAGGCACAACGACTAGGAAGACGAACCAAAGCTCCACCTCACCCCAAGCTCAACAGGCGACAGGCGAGGGACTGGCGCCGAATACAGACAAACACCTACCCACATTTACATAGACTGCAACAATATTTCCTAACAAACACAGCGACAGATGTCCATGGTGCGACTCCACCCCGACACTAGAACAAATCACTTACCAATGCACGCAGCATCCGGCAGACGCCGTCTCGCCGCTACTTAACGATACACTTAGCAATTGGTCGAGGGAGGCGCGACTCTCCGAACTGGACTTGGGAAGCCAATTGGCGACCCTCGACCAGGCCCGGCGCGCCGTAATAGCCAGTGGGGCCCTGGAAGAGGGGCTCCACCCACAGTGACCAAGCACGATCTTAATTTAAATAAAGTTGTTCCCATAAAGTCCCAAATTTTGTTCACATTATATGGTAATTTTCTTTTCTTATTGTTATATCGAACTACCCAGTTCTTGGCCAATCCCCCAGGGTGGGTATGTCCCACTACCATCTAGGCTTTACATCTTCACCTAAAGAGGATGGCTGACACCACAGCCTAGCCCTATTGTGTATTATTACGAATTGGCGCAGCCACATACTTTCTGTGTAGACATTCAGGCCGAGATGTGGGTGGAGTTCTTCATCGGAGCAAATCAACGCTGTGGCATCCGAATCTTGGCTGCAACGCCTCAAGGTGAAGAGAAACAAGCTCTTCCGGAAGCAGTGAGCACCGACGCATTTGTTTCCTATATAAGGCAGAATATTTGTTAGCTTCAAAAAGTTTAAAGACTGCTTGCGCCCCACCATCGCGTCATTTACTAATAGTAATGATGAAGAAATTGGCTTAAATATTTGTTCAGTGCTACAGATGTCCCGACAAAAGTCTGAGTTCGTAATTCAGACAGCTAAGCGAACCTCATCTAGTCCCCGGTGGAGCAGTGAGTGCACACGAGTTTATCGAAGAAGGAAAGCTGCTTGGAAAAAAAAAAACATTTACATAATCAGAGTCCATAAAATTGGAAAGACTATCAATTGATTTTGCAACCTTCAAACGTACTTTAAACACGCAAAAAATTAGTACGATGAAACCATTATGATTATCTATCTGAATCCAAAAACAAACGTGCTTTATTTAATTACCTTCATTCTAGCAGCAGACTCCCAATGAGCTTTAATGCAGACTCAATCGTCTATACCTCACAGGAAATGCAGGAGTCCTTAGAACTATCGGCTAAACGATTAAAAAGCCAGTTCACAATATGCTTTCATACTTCTGGGCCCGAATTCACAAAACCTTCTTATGCTAAAATTATTAGTAAGAGAAAATTTCAGCAAATCCTATGCTGTACATAGTATTAGCGAAAGCGGTTGGCCAACGGCAGAGAGTACTTACGAAAGTAAAGTTTTGTGAATTCGGCTTCTGTTTTTACTCCTGCATTCTCGGACTACAGAGAGGTATCCTATTGGGAGGTAGCATAGGTCATGTTACGGTTGCCAACTACAGCGCCTGGCCCGGACGAAATAACAAATGCAATGTTAAAGATATTAATCGAAGAAGCCCCAAATGAGCTTCTGAAGTTGTTAAACTACTCTGTTAGTAATGCATGGACTCCACATAAATGGAAGATCGCCAAAATTATTCCGTTACTTAAAAAGCAAGCAGCAGAGTATACTATCGACAACGTAAGACCTGTGGCGTTGAAATCAAACATCATCACATCATCATCATCATCATCATCATCATCATCATCATCATCATCATCATCATCATCATCATCATCATCATCATCATCATCATCATCATCATCATCATCAGCCTATAGTTATGTCCACTGCAGGACGAAGGCCTCTCCCTGCGATATCCAATTACCCCTGTCTTGCGCTAGCTGATTCCAACTTGCACCTGCAAATTTCCTAACTTCATCACCCCCCCTAGTTTTCTGCCGTCCTCGACTGCGATTAATTCCCTTCTCTTAGGTATCCATTCTGTAACTCTAATGGTTTACTGCTTATCCATCCTACGCATAACATGGCCTGCCCCCCTCCATTTTTTTCCTCTTAATGTCAACTAGAATATCGGAAATCCCCGTTTGCTCTGTGATCCACACCTGCTCTCTTCCTGTCTCTTAACGTTAGGTCGAACATTTTTCGTTCCATAGCTCTCTGTGCGGTCCTTAACTTGTTCTCGAGCTTCTTTGTTAACCTCCAAGTTTCTGCCCCATTTGTTAGCACCTGGTAGAATGCAATGATTGTACACTTTTCTTTTCAACGACAGTGGTAAGCTCCCAGTCAGAATTTGGCAATGCCTGCCGTATGCCCTCCAACCCAATTTTATTCTTCTGTAAATTTCCTTCTCATGATCAGGGTCCCCTGTGAGTAATTGGATTAGATAAACGTACTCCTTTACAGGCTATAGAGGCTGACTGGCGATCCTGAATTCTTGTTCCCTTGCCAGGCTATTGGACATTATCTTTGTCTTCTGCATATTAATCTTCAACCCCACTCTTACACTTTCTCGGTTAAGGTCCTCAATCATTTGTTGTAATTCGTCCCATTATTGCTGAATAAGACAATGTCATCTGCAAACCGAAGGTTGCTGAGATATTCGCCGTTGATCCTCACTCCTAAGCCTTCCCAGTCTAAGAGCTTGAATACTTCTTCTAAGCATGCAGTGAATAGCATTGGAGAGATTGTGTCTCCTTGCCTGACCCCTTTCTTGATAGGTAACTTTCTACTTTTCTTGTGGAGAACCAAGGTAGCTGTGCAATCTTTGTAGACATTCGCCAAGATATTCACGTATGCCTCCTGTACTCCTTGTTTACGCAATGCCTCTATAACTGCTGGTATCTCTACTGAATTAAATGCATTTTCATGATCAATGAAAGCCATATAGAGAGATTCATTGTACTCCGCAGATTTTTCGATTACCCAATTGATGATATGAATGATCCCTTCGTAGAATATTCCCTTCCTGAAGCCAGCCTGTTCTCTAGGTTGACTGAAGTCAAGTTTTGCCTTGATTCTATTGCAAATTATCTTGGTGAATATTTTATACAATACTGAAAGCAAGCTAATGGGTCTATAATTCTTCAATTATTTAACGGCTCCCTTCTTATGGATTAGTATAATGTTGGCGTTCTTCCAGCTCTTTGGTACAACTGAAGTCGTGAGGCACTGCGTATAAAGGGCCGCAAGCTTTTCAATTAAGCATGATATCTCCTCCATATTTGATTAAATCGAATGTTATTCCATCTTCTCCAGCAGATTTTCTCCTGGTTATGTCTTGCAAGGCCCTTCTAACTTCATCGCTAGTTATAGAAGGAGCCTCTGTATGCTGTTCATCACTACTTCGAATGAAAGTAGCTTGGCTGCTCGGGGTACTGAACAGGTAAGTATAGAATACTTCCGCTACTTTTACTATATGATCGAAATTGCTGGTGATAATACCCTGCTTATCTTTCGGTGAATACATCTTGCCTTGTTCTATGCCAAGTTTTCTTCTGACTGATTTTATGCTGCGTCCATATTTTACGGCTTCCTCAATCTTTCTACGTTATCATTTCGAATATTCCTTTCTTTCTTCGTGTTGATCAGCTTTGACAGTTCAACTAATTCTAGCTGATCTCTTGAGTTTGACACTTTCACCCGCCGGGGTTGCGTAGTGGCTATGGTGTTGGGCTGCTAAGCACGAGGTCGCGGTATCGAATCCCGGCCTCGGCGGCCGCATTTAGGTCAGGGCTAAATGCGAAAATGCCCCTGTACTTAGATTTAGGTGCACGTTAAAGAAACCCCGGTGGTCGAAATTTTCCTAGAGTCCCCCACTACGGCGTGCCTCATAATCAGATAGTGCTTCTGGTGCGTAAAACCCCACAATTTAATTTTTTTAAAGTTTGACACTTTCATGCTTTGTCGTTTCTTTATTAAGTCCTTTGTTACTTGGGAGAGCTTACCTACTAGTTGCCCTTGGTGCCTTACCTCCCACTTCAATTGCTGCTTCTGAAATTAGCCTAGTTAATGTTTCATTCATTACCTCTATGTTATCTTCATCTTTCTGTTCTAAAGCTGCATATTTGTTTGCGAGCACCAGCCTGAATTGGTATGCTTTTACCCTTACTACATCTAGCTTGGCCTGTTTCTTCTTGACTAATTTTACTCGTCCTCTCTTCCAATTCAGAGAAATCCTAGACCTCACTAACCTTCTAGATCCTGCAATATGCTGGGATCAGCAGAGAGTATGAAATCTATTTGATTTCTTGTTTCTCCATTAGGGCTTTTCCAGGTCCACTTCCTGAAGAACGTATTTAATATTCGGAGCCTATTCCTTTCCGCGAATTCTACCAATATCTCTCCTCTATAGTGTTCCTAGAACTGATGCCGTAGTTGCCAATTGCTTGCTCACCTGCCTTTCCCCCACTTTTGCATTGAAGTCGCCCATGACTACAGTATACTGAGTTTGCACCTTACTCATCAATAATTCAACATCTTCATAAAACTGTTCTATTTCTTCATCATCGTGACTGGATGTTGGGGCGTAGGCTTGTAGTACTTTCATTCTATACCTACTATTCAGCTTGATTACGACGACTGCTACCCTCTCATTAATGTTTCCCGCTATGTCTTTATGGATTAGAAATACTACCCCGTGTTTTCTCTTATCTGGAAGACCTCTGTAGCAGAGGACGTGGCCGTTAGTCAGCACTGTATGCGCCTCACCTGTTCTTACCTCGCGAAGTCCAATATATATCTAAGGTAACTATATAAGCCTCATACTGTTTTGTTTGGCGGACGATGTTAGTGCGACTTTCAAGGTCGCCATATTGAATAGCCAGATCTACATCCAATTTCGCAGGGACTCAACAATGTATTATCGTCAATAAACTCTATGATATGCCCATGAAGCACTCTTTCAATAAGTTTCACTATGTTTGATGACATTCTCAGGCATGGAGTGGCTGCCTGACACACACACACACACACACACACACACACACACACACACACACACACACACACACACACACACACACACACACACACACACACACACACACACACACACACACACACACACACACACACACACACACACACACACACACACACACACACACACACACACACACATATATATATATATATATATATATATATATATATATATATATATATAATATACTGCAGAGAGCTCGTGGGGCTATACTAGTCCAGCTGCAACCAAATTAGGAAGGCTCACCATGCTTCAAGAAAGTGGATCCCTCATCAAAACAGGAATTGGCTTCCCTGGTGCAGTATTCGGCCTCTACCTCCCTCATGATTCCTGCCATTAACCCATGGCCCTCAGTCGCCAGCGGCTGCGGAGCACCTGATCAAGGCGGCGGTCAGACCTGCGACGCGGCGGAGGGTGTTAAGAATCTCTGGGTCCGGACAGGCTGCCACTGGAAACTGAACCTGGCAAAGTTCAACACGCGCACGCTCTCGAGTGAGGCTAGCTTTGCAGGGCTGTTTGAGGAATTATCAGGCATTGCCTGGGATATTCTATAGTGACATTTACTCGCTTTACCAAATTTTGCAGTCGTATCTAACGAAACCGGAAGGCTGGCTGGATAGCTTACACTTAAGCCTGAATGCTAATAAGTGTGCTATTCTTGTTTTTCCCGTTAAAGACTCCGTTCACATATCGCTTAACTATCATCTAGAAGGTATCCCACAAGTAGAGTCACTCAAGTACTTTGGAGTTATCTATAACGCATCTCTTAACCGGCGGCCACATATTGAATATACAAGGTATCAGCTAACTTAGGGCAAAGTATATATAAAAAAAAAAAAAACATAGGCGCTACGCATGTCCAATTTTCGCAGTATTGTTCTGAGCCGTATGGAGCACGTCATGATATCTTTTGCAATCCGCCGAGCTCAGTAATTAACAAAGATTGCCTAATAAACTTTTAAATACTAACTCTAGCGAAAAATATTCTATACAAAAGTTGTAGTGCTTGTTCAGAAACATCTAATTATTTAATCTGTGTTATGATAACTGCCTTGTTTAATGTTTTTCCAGCCTTTCTTTAAAGGGCACGAAATTTAAAAAAAAATACCACGTGACTGCCGGCTAACTCGCCTAAAATCCCTCTATATAAAAAGTAACGCCAACCACTTCTCGCCTCCTCCGTTCAGCTGTCGCGCTCGGCGTGGCCAGCGCGATCTCGACAATGGCGCCGCTCATCTCGACCCTGCCGTAAGGTCCCTGTACCTTACCCTGCCGTAGCAGACGATGGCTAACGCGCTAGCAGAGGAAATCCGCGGAAAATTCCGATCGCGCCTTGCTGAGCAGTTTTGAGTTGGCTGAGCCACCCGCCGGGGTGGCTCAGCCAGCTAAGGCGTTGCGCTGCTGAGCACGAGGTCGCGGGATCGAATCCCGGCCCCGGCGGCCGCATTTCGATGGAGGCGAAATGCAAAAACGCCCGTGTGCTTGCGTTGTAGTGCACGTTAAAGAACCCCAGGTGGTCAAAATTTATCCGGAGCCCTCCACTACGGCGTGCCTCATAATCAGAACTGGTTTTGGCACGTAAAACCCCAGAAAAAAAAAAAAAGGTTTTGAGGCGCGATTTTGCTTCGTCAGTCAGTAACTGGCCTTAATACTGCCGTTTTGGAAGCAGCAACGCAACGACGCGAGACGGCGCATTACCAAGTGTGCAGCAAGCGTTTGCGCTCGCCGGATGGGAGAAAAAAAAAAAAAAACCACTTTTGCCCCCACCTTTTCGGTTGCGGCAACTAAAGGCGCATCAGCACGCCATCACAACGAAGTTCTTGTCCCTAACACGTTTGATCCGTTTGCGCGTACAGCACTTTTGTCGCACAGGTCCGAGAATGGCGGTTGGAGCATGCTGGAAAAAAAAAAAAAAGAAAGAAAAAAAGCGCAACGCGTGCTTCCACGGGACACGGATTGGCCAATGGGGGAGCGGAGGAGGCGGGGGCGACATAGAATATACTAGGCACTATATCGCGGTGGCGGCAAGATCTAAGAATGGCGCTACTTTTTATATAGAGGGGTTTTAAACTCGCCGTGCTTTTAGTGCCCTCAAATGTAAGTTCAACGAATTAGCAAAGGATGCTCCGCGCACAGAGGTCGATTGAGCAGGCTGTCGGTGACTGCGCTCATGGTTTTTATCTCCGTCCTTCATCACACTGTCACCCTCTCCCCCTCCATCGTATTTCTTCATTGGTCCGAAAAGAAAAAGAAAAAAAAATGCCTTCGTTGCGTCCATATCACATTCGCACTTGGCGGCCGCGTTTTCGTTGAAGAATATTTTTTTCTTAAAATGATACGCCCCTTTTGTCAATTAGCGTCCATCGCAGTCACCGACAGCCTGTTCAATCGATCTCTGTGGGCGGAGCAGCCTTTGCTAATTCATTGAACTTACATTTGAGGGCACTAAAGCGCGGCGCGTTAGCCGGTAGTCACGCGGTATTTTTAAAAATTTCACGCACTTCAAAGAAAGGCTGGAAAAACATTAAACAGGGCAGTTATCTAAGCACACATTAAATAATTCGATGTTTCTGAACAAGAGCTACAAGTGTAGTATGGAATATTTTTCGCTAGAGTTACTATTTAAAAGTTAATTAAGCAATCTTTGTTAATTACCGAGCTTGGCGGATTGGAAAAAAATATCATGACGTGCTCCATACGGCTCAGAACAATACTGCGAAAATTCGACATGCGTAGCACCTATGTTTGTTTTTTTATACTTGGCCCAATATAGTTGAAACACCCTGTATTGCGATAAAAGGAGCTCGTGCAATAGACATTTTGCGCATGTTGAGCAATCGCAGATCAGCGATGCGAATTATGAAAACCACTTTGATGTTATACAAAATCTACGTTCGTCCGGCATCAGAATTTGGCTGTTTTATTCTCAGGTGTTCCACTATGCAAGCTTCGGCCACTAGTTTTATCAGAACGAGAGGCACTACGTCTGTGCTTAGTCCTTCCAATTACGTTGCAAATGTCGTATACTATACCTGGAAGCGAGAATCCCTTTTATGCCGATTTAACCTTCTGACTGTTCAAACTTTCTTAAGGCTATATGAATCACCATTAAGCCATCCTCAAATAATTTTGATCTCCAATCCAAAATTATTTTGTTCCCGTGCATTGGCCCAGATTTTATACACCACAGATTATATTAGTGCAAACATTAAATGAACCACTAAATGTGAAAATTCGCGATGTGCTTCCTAATAATACGCATTCAAATTCCCGGGAAATCAGGTTCGATGACATTTTTCGAAACCACGCAAAACTCCTTCCTTACGGCCCCTTAAGCGGCGTATTACAAGACCATCTAAGCACACTACATTATCATTGCGACAGATGCATCACAGTGCGAGGAAAAGACTGGCATTGGAATATTTTGTCCTGCACTCGACTGGTCTTTTTTTTTAAGGTTGCCTGATTTTGTGCCTATTTTTCTGGCTGAGGTTTTAGCAGTAATTCTAGCTTTACGTAAATTAGACCAAACGACTCCAACAGCTCCTATGCTTACTGATTCACTATGTATATGCTCTTCCCTTACCGCTACTAGTGATTTGCCCATGCTAAAGCTCTTTCATTTGCTAGTTCCTGCCCATGTGCAATGTGTTCATTTGATTTGGGTACTTGGTAATAAAGATTAGTTTTTTAATGAAACTGCCGATTCACTGGCAAAGTCATCACTTTCCGGCCTAGTTCTTCCTGTTTTACCTGTGATCATGTGATCAATTACATGTGATCAATTATGAAAGCCTTATCAAACCCAATTCTGACTGCTCCTCCAGATTACAACCACCTGGCATTTCCCTGGCGTAGCGAATCCTGCTACAAAGGTGCTTGAGGTTTCTCTAACCAGATTCCGTTGCCGCATTCCCTCCCTGAATTTCTACTTACACGGGTCGGGTTTGGTTTCCTCCCTTCTCTGCTCGTTTTGTAATGAGGAAGAGACAATGCACCACTTTCTTCTATCTTGTCGCCGCTTTACTGCGGCAAGAAAAAGATTATTCGAAATACCATCTCAAAGACCTGGCCTGAGCTTCACAGAATCTGCTACTCTATCGTTTGGGGCCTCCATTTTGGCATTCAGCCACCGGGCTGCTTGCTCCGCTGTCCGAGCATTTCTTACAAAATCCATCCGAATGCCCTGCGAAATTCTATCTTTTCATTTTTGCGTACTTTTAAATTAGTTATTATTCATTCAATCTGGCTCAACTGATTTTATTTTAAGACATAATTCTGCGCTATAACGCGCTAATTCCACATATATTTGAGAATTTATACTTCATATTAAATTATAATAATGAACCCATTTCTTGGCCAATCCCTCATAGTGGGTAGGCGCCGCAGACGAGATAGGCGGCAGTGGCGGCGGCGGCAGCAGCAGCGGCAGCAGCGGCGGCAGTAGCGGCGGCAGCAGCAGCAGCTGCTGCTGCTGTTGACGCAAGTGTCAGACGAAGCAACAGTAGCAGGCTTCGCGCAGTTTCGAATTGGAGTCAGGACAAAATTCTCATAATCTTGAAGTTTCATATTCAGCTTCACTTTTTCTTTCGCACTTTGATCATCTGCTGTGAGCTTCGTTCTAGCGCTTGTTGCTGCTGCTGCTGCTGCTGCTGCTGCTGGCGGCGGCGGCGGCGGCGGCGGCGGCAGCAGCAGCGGCAGCGGCAGCGGCAGCGGTGGCGGCGGCGGCGGCAGCAGCAGCAGCAGCAGCAGCAGCAGCAGCAGCAGCAGCAGCAGCAGCAGCAGCAGCAGCAGCAGCAGCAGCAGCAGCAGCAACAAGCGCTAGAACGAAGCTCACAGCAGATGATCAAAGTGCGAAAGAAAAAGTGAAGCTGAATATGAAACTTCAAGATTATGAGAATTTTGTCCTGACTCCAATTCGAAACTGCGCGAAGCCTGCTACTGTTGCTTCGTCTGACACTTGCGTCAACCTCCTGATCATTACGTTTCTGGAAGTGCAACAGGAACAGAACAGACCGAAAAATGAGTCAATGCGTTTGCTTGTAAACGTGACTGAAACAGGAATAAACAGACCGAGTCTAGAACACGTGAAGTCAGACATGTTTGATGGGGAGTCCAGTAGTCCCGACTCCTGGCTTAAATTTTATGAATATACTTCAGTGGTGAGAAAAAAGCCCTATAATATGTCACGGGAGAAGAGAGCGTGGCTGAAGAACGAGCTTTAAAAGATGTTGGATGCACAGATAATTCGTCCATCCACGTTTACATTGGCGTCGCCCATCACTATTGCACCTAAGGAAGATGGAAGCCTTCGAGTCTGCACGGACTACAGGCAAATTAATAAGTAGGCTGAGCGTTTACTTTTCCTATGCCACGAATAGACTCTATCATAGACGAGACGGATGGCTGCAGAGTGTTTACGCGTATTGATCTATGTAAAGGATTTTGGCAAGTTCCACTTTCTGAAGAATACAAGAAATACTCAGCCTTCATAATGCCCTTTGTCATCTATGAGTATAATCGACTCCCGTTCAGATGGAAGAACTCACCCGCTTAGTTCCAGAAGATGAACGATGTCTTGTGGCCGTTTCTTGGAAAGCTTTGCAACGTGCACATCGAAGATATAATAATTTACTCTCGGAATCCAAATTCAAGTTGTGTTCCTAGGTACACTGTTTGATGGCCAAACCAAGACAACAAAGTAGGAATCAGTCGAACGAATCTAAAAAATTCAGAAACCGTATGACCTACACTCTTTACGGGTATTTCTCGGCTTGGCGGGGGCATTTTCGGTCATTCATTAGAGATTATGCGACGAAGACATAGTGCCTCACAGAAATGATCAAGAAGAATGTGCCATTTCGGTGGACAGCAGAGTGTTATTCTGTTTATCACAGCCTTGTGAGCATCATTTCGTCGGATCTGATTCTGACGCTTCCAGACTTCAAGTTACCCTTCGAGCTGAACACCAAGGCTTCTCTTTACGGCACAGGTGCAGTGCTTTACCAGAGCGATACAGAAGCTCCACGGAGCCGGCAACAAAAGGTCGTGGAGTATTATTCGTGTACATTTTCGAAAGCGCAACTCAATTACACGACTACGGAGAAAGAAGCTTTGGCAGTCCTTATGACCGTATGCTATTTTAGACCTTACCTGGGTGGCAGGAGCTTCACGCTCTTTACCGATCACAAAGCCTAGCTTACATCCTTAACCTCACAGAGCCTAAAGGAAAAATCGCGAGGTGGGTGAGTGAACTCCAGCAGTTTGTGTGCGTGGTCCATCACAGACCTGGAGAACACCTCAAGGATGCAGACGCACTTTCAGGACTTGCGGTAACCTCAGATCAAGAAAATATCAGCGCATCTCTGCTATAGGAGAGAACTGAAGAACTGGATTTCCACGATGGATAGCTTGTAGTCCCTGAAACAATGGTTCCTCAAATCTTGGAGTGTTTGGCGGGCATGACGGGTTCTGGCGAACTTATCGCAAAATTCTTCAGCGTTTCCGGTGGAAACACATGAAAGATGACGTGCAGTCTTGCCATCAATGTCAAGTCCATAAATCCAAGTACCTTGGGAGAACAGACGAGATGATCCCACCTCAGCATTCTGACATACCGTTTGAAGTCGTCCAGGTGGATTTTGCAGAGCTGAATAAAAAGGCTACAGCAGTAAGAAAAACAGTTTTTCCTAGTGGCAATAGATCAGTGCACTAGAATAGTGGCAGACGCAAATAGTGTGATTGCCCTTTTAATCCGAGAGATTAAAAGGGGGCACGACACCTACGTCGAAGTGGGGTACTTACCGCTGCTATATTTAAAGGCTGCCATTTTATGTGGCGTCCGTGCTTCGTCCACTGCATGTTGGTTGCCGCCTTCAAGTGCTCTACTCTTATCGCCGCCTGAATCCCCGTTCAACCCGCTAGACAAGGAACGCTTCCATGAAATGGGCTGGCAACCTGGATCCTGCACCGCTATCATTGCAGAGGCCGACAAGGGATATAAGCAGCGTCTGGTCACGGCTCGCTTTGGGCACGACACCTACGTCGAAATGGGGCACTTACCGCTGCTATATTTACAGGCTGCCATTTTATGTGGCGTCCGTGCTTCGTCCACTGGATGTTGGTTGCCGCCTTCAAGTGCTCTACTCTTATCGCCGCCTGAATCCCCGTTCAACCCGCTAGACAAGGAACGCTTCCATGGAATGGGCTGGCAACCTGGATCCTGCACCGCTATCATCGCAGAGGCCGACAAGGGATATAAGCAGCGTCTGGTCACGGCTCGCTTTGGGCACGACACCTACGTCGAAATGGGGCACTTACCGCTGCTATATTTACAGGCTGCCATTTTATGTGGCGTCCATGCTTCGTCCACTGGATGTTGGTTGCCGCCTTCAAGTGCTCTACTCTTATCGCCGCCTGAATCCCCGTTCAACCCGCTAGACAAGGAACGCTTCCATGGAATGGGCTGGCAACCTGGATCCTGCACCGCTATCATCGCAGAGGCCGATAAGGGATATAAGCAGCGTCTGGTCACGGATCGCTTTGGGCACGACACCTACGTCGAAATGGGGCACTTACCGCTGCTATATTTACAGGCTGCCATTTTATGTGGCGTCCGTGCTTCGTCCACTGGATGTTGGTTGCCGCCTTCAAGTGCTCTACTCTTATATATCGCTGCCTGAATCCCCGTTCAACCCGCTAGACAAGGAACGCTTCCATGGAATGGGCTGGCAACCTGGATCCTGCACCGCTATCATCGCAGAGGCCGACAAGGGATATAAGCGGCGTCTGGTCACGGATCGCTTTGGGCACGACACCTACGTCGAAATGGGGCACATACCGCTGCTATATTTACAGACTGCCATTTTATGTGGCGTCCGTGCTTCGTCCACTGGATGTTGGTTGCCGCCTTCAAGTGCTCTACTCTTATCGCCGCCTGAATCCCCGTTCAACCCGCTAGACAAGGAACGCTTCCATGGAATGGGCTGGCAACCTGGATCCTGCACCGCTATCATCGCAGAGGCCGACAAGGGATTTAAGCAGCGTCTGGTCACGGCTCGCTTTGGGCACGACACCTACGTCGAAATGGGGCACATACCGCTGCTATATTTACAGACTGCCATTTTATGTGGCGTCCGTGCTTCGTCCACTGGATGTTGGTTGCCGCCTTCAAGTGCTCTACTCTTATCGCCGCCTGAATCCCCGTTCATCCCGCTAGACAAGGAACGCTTCCATGGAATGGGCTGGCAACCTGGATCCTGCACCGCTATCATCGCAGAGGCCGACAAGGGATATAAGCAGCGTCTGGTCACGGATCGCTTTGGGCACGACACCTACGTCGAAATGGGGCACTTACTGCTGCTATATTTACAGGCTGCCATTTTATGTGGCGTCCGTGCTTCGTCCACTGGATGTTGGTTGCCGCCTTCAAGTGCTCTACTCTTATCGCCGCCTGAATCCCCGTTCAACCCGCTAGACAAGGAACGCTTCCATGGAATGGGCTGGCAACCTGGATCCTGCACCGCTATCATCGCAGAGGCCGACAAGGGATATAAGCAGCGTCTGGTCACGGATCGCTTTGGGCACGACACCTACGTCGAAATGGGGCACTTACCGCTGCTATATTTACAGGCTGCCATTTTATGTGGCGTCCGTGCTTCGTCCACTGGATGGTTGCCGCCTTCAAGTGCTCTACTCTTATCGCCGCCTGAATCCCCGTTCAACCCGCTAGACAAGGAACGCTTCCATGGAATGGGCTGGCAACCTGGATCCTGCACCGCTATCATCGCAGAGGCCGACAAGGGATATAAGCAGCGTCTGGTCACGGATCGCTTTGGGCACGACACCTACGTCGAAATGGGGCACTTACCGCTGCTATATTCACAGGCTGCCATTTTATGTGGCGTCCGTGCTTCGTCCACTGGATGTTGGTTGCCGCCTTCAAGTGCTCTACTCTTATCGCCGCCTGAATCCCCGTTCAACCCGCTAGACAAGGAACGCTTCCATGGAATGGGCTGGCAACCTGGATCCTGCACCGCTATCATCGCAGAGGCCGACAAGGGATTTAAGCAGCGTCTGGTCATGGCTCGCTTTGGGCACGACACCTACGTCGAAATGGGGCACTTACCGCTGCTATATTCACAGGCTGCCATTTTATGTGGCGTCCGTGCTTCGTCCACTGGATGTTGGTTGCCGCCTTCAAGTGCTCTACTCTTATCGCCGCCTGAATCCCCGTTCAACCCGCTAGACAAGGAACGCTTCCATGGAATGGGCTGGCAACCTGGATCCTGCACCGCTATCATCGCAGAGGCCGACAAGGGATATAAGCAGCGTCTGGTCACGGATCGCTTTGGGCACGACACCTACGTCGAAATGGGGCACATACCGCTGCTATATTTACAGACTGCCATTTTATGTGGCGTCCGTGCTTCGTCCACTGGATGTTGGTTGCCGCCTTCAAGTGCTCTACTCTTATCGCCGCCTGAATCCCCGTTCAACCCGCTAGACAAGGAACGCTTCCATGGAATGGGCTGGCAACCTGGATCCTGCACCGCTATCATCGCAGAGGCCGACAAGGGATATAAGCAGCGTCTGGTCACGGATCGCTTTGGGCACGACACCTACGTCGAAATGGGGCACATACCGCTGCTATATTTACAGGACTGCCATTTTATGTGGCGTCCGTGCTTCGTCCACTGGATGTTGGTTGCCGCCTTCAAGTGCTCTACTCTTATCGCCGCCTGAATCCCCGTTCAACCCGCTAGACAAGGAACGCTTCCATGGAATGGGCTGGCAACCTGGATCCTGCACCGCTATCATCGCAGAGGCCGACAAGGGATATAAGCAGCGTCTGGTCACGGATCGCTTTGTGCACGACACCTACGTCGAAATGGGGCACTTACCGCTGCTATATTTACAGGCTGCCATTTTATGTGGCGTCCGTGCTTCGTCCACTGGATGTTGGTTGCCGCCTTCAAGTGCTCTGCTCTTATCGCCGCCTGAATCCCCGTTCAACCCGCTAGACAAGGAACGCTTCCATGGAATGGGCTGGCAACCTGGATCCTGCACCGCTATCATCGCAGAGGCCGACAAGGGATATAAGCAGCGTCTGGTCACGGATCGCTTTGGGCACGACACCTACGTCGAAATGGGGCACTTACCGCTGCTATATTTACAGGCTGCCATTTTATGTGGCGTCCGTGCTTCGTCCACTGGATGGTTGCCGCCTTCAAGTGCTCTTCCCTTATCGCCGCCTGAATCCCCGTTCAAACCGCTAGACAAGGAACGCTTCCATGGAATGGGCTGGCAACCTGGATCCTGCACCGCTATCATCGCAGAGGCCGACAAGGGATATAAGCAGCGTCTGGTCACGGCTCGCTTTGGGCACGACACCTACGTCGAAATGGGGCACTTATCGCTGCTATATTTACAGGCTGCCATTTTATGTGGCGTCCGTGCTTCGTCCACTGGATGTTGGTTGCCGCCTTCAAGTGCTCTACTCTTATCGCCGCCTGAATCCCCGTTCAACCCGCTAGACAAGGAACGCTTCCATGGAATGGGCTGGCAACCTGGATCCTGCACCGCTATCATCGCAGAGGCCGACAAGGGATATAAGCAGCGTCTGGTCACGGCTCGCTTTGGGCACGACACCTACGTCGAAATGGGGCATTTACCGCTGCTATATTTACAGACTGCCATTTTATGTGGCGTCCGTGCTTCGTCCACTGGATGTTGGTTGCCGCCTTCAAGTGCTCTACTCTTATCGCCGCCTGAATTCCCGTTCAACCCGCTAGACAAGGAACGCTTCCATGGAATGGGCTGGCAACCTGGATCCTGCACCGCTATCATCGCAGAGGCCGACAAGGGATATAAGCAGCGTCTGGTCACGGATCGCTTTGGGCACGACACCTACGTCGAAATGGGGCACTTACCGCTGCTATATTTACAGGCTGCCATTTTATGTGGCGTCCGTGCTTCGTCCACTGGATGTTGGTTGCCGCCTTCAAGTGCTTTGCTCTTATCGCCGCCTGAATCCCCGTTCAACCCGCTAGACAAGGAACGCTTCCATGGAATGGGCTGGCAACCTGGATCCTGCACCGCTATCATCGCAGAGGCCGACAAGGGATATAAGCAGCGTCTGGTCACGGCTCGCTTTGGGCACGACACCTACGTCGAAATGGGGCACTTACCGCTGCTATATTTACAGGCTGCCATTTTATGTGGCGTCCGTGCTTCGTCCACTGGATGTTGGTTGCCGCCTTCAAGTGCTCTTCCCTTATTGCCGCCTGAATCCCCGTTCAAACCGCTAGACAAGGAACGCTTCCATGGAATGGGCTGGCAACCTGGATCCTGCACCGCTATCATCGCAGAGGCCGACAAGGGATATAAGCAGCGTCTGGTCACGGCTCGCTTTGGGCACGACACCTACGTCGAAATGGGGCACTTATCGCTGCTATATTTACAGGCTGCCATTTTATGTGGCGTCCGTGCTTCGTCCACTGGATGTTGGTTGCCGCCTTCAAGTGCTCTACTCTTATCGCCGCCTGAATCCCCGTTCAACCCGCTAGACAAGGAACGCTTCCATGGAATGGGCTGGCAACCTGGATCCTGCACCGCTATCATCGCAGAGGCCGACAAGGGATATAAGCAGCGTCTGGTCACGGCTCGCTTTGGGCACGACACCTACGTCGAAATGGGGCACTTACCGCTGCTATATTTACAGGCTGCCATTTTATGTGGCGTCCGTGCTTCGTCCACTGGATGTTGGTTGCCGCCTTCAAGTGCTCTACTCTTATCGCCGCCTGAATCCCCGTTCAACCCGCTAGACAAGGAACGCTTCCATGGAATGGGCTGGCAACCTGGATCCTGCACCGCTATCATCGCAGAGGCCGACAAGGGATATAAGCAGCGTCTGGTCACGGCTCGCTTTGGGCACGACACCTACGTCGAAATGGGGCACTTACCGCTGCTATATTTACAGGCTGCCATTTTATGTGGCGTCCGTGCTTCGTCCACTGGATGTTGGTTGCCGCCTTCAAGTGCTCTACTCTTATCGCCGCCTGAATCCCCGTTCAACCCGCTAGACAAGGAACGCTTCCATGGAATGGGCTGGCAACCTGGATCCTGCACCGCTATCATCGCAGAGGCCGACAAGGGATATAAGCAGCGTCTGGTCACGGCTCGCTTTGGGCACGACACCTACGTCGAAATGGGGCACTTACCGCTGCTATATTTACAGGCTGCCATTTTATGTGGCATCCGTGCTTCGTCGACTGGATGTAGTTGCCGCCTTCAAGTGCTCTACTCTCATCGCCGCCTGAATCCCCCGTTCAACCCGCTAGACAAGGAACGCTTCCATGGAATGGGCTGGCAACCTGGATCCTGCACCGCTATCATCGCAGAGGCCGACAAGGGATATAAGCAGCGTCTGGTCACGGCTCGCTTTGGGCACGACACCTACGTCGAAATGGGGCACTTACCGCTGCTATATTTACAGGCTGCCATTTTATGTGGCGTCCGTGCTTCGTCCACTGGATGTTGGTTGCCGCCTTCAAGTGCTCTACTCTTATCGCCGCCTGAATCCCCGTTCAACCCGCTAGACAAGGAACGCTTCCATGGAATGGGCTGGCAACCTGGATCCTGCACCGCTATCATCGCAGAGGCCGACAAGGGATATAAGCAGCGTCTGGTCACGGCTCGCTTTGGGCACGACACCTACGTCGAAATGGGGCACTTACCGCTGCTATATTTACAGGCTGCCATTTTATGTGGCGTCCGTGCTTCGTCCACTGGATGTTGGTTGCCGCCTTCAAGTGCTCTACTCTTATCGCCGCCTGAATCCCCGTTCAACCCGCTAGACAAGGAACGCTTCCATGGAATGGGCTGGCAACCTGGATCCTGCACCGCTATCATCGCAGAGGCCGACAAGGGATATAAGCAGCGTCTGGTCACGGCTCGCTTTGGGCACGACACCTACGTCGAAATGGGGCACTTACCGCTGCTATATTTACAGGCTGCCATTTTATGTGGCGTCCGTGCTTCGTCCACTGGATGTTGGTTGCCGCCTTCAAGTGCTCTACTCTTATCGCCGCCTGAATCCCCGTTCAACCCGCTAGACAAGGAACGCTTCCATGGAATGGGCTGGCAACCTGGATCCTGCACCGCTATCATCGCAGAGGCCGACAAGGGATATAAGCAGCGTCTGGTCACGGCTCGCTTTGGGCACGACACCTACGTCGAAATGGGGCACTTACCGCTGCTATATTTACAGGCTGCCATTTTATGTGGCGTCCGTGCTTCGTCCACTGGATGTTGGTTGCCGCCTTCAAGTGCTCTACTCTTATCGCCGCCTGAATCCCCGTTCAACCCGCTAGACAAGGAACGCTTCCATGGAATGGGCTGGCAACCTGGATCCTGCACCGCTATCATCGCAGAGGCCGACAAGGGATATAAGCAGCGTCTGGTCACGGCTCGCTTTGGGCACGACACCTACGTCGAAATGGGGCACTTATCGCTGCTATATTTACAGGCTGCCATTTTATGTGGCGTCCGTGCTTCGTCCACTGGATGTTGGTTGCCGCCTTCAAGTGCTCTACTCTTATCGCCGCCTGAATCCCCGTTCAACCCGCTAGACAAGGAACGCTTCCATGGAATGGGCTGGCAATCTGGATCCTGCACCGCTATCATCGCAGAGGCCGACAAGGGATATAAGCAGCGTCTGGTCACGGCTCGCTTTGGGCACGACACCTACGTCGAAATGGGGCACTTACCGCTGCTATATTTACAGTTCAATTACCGCCTTGGCGCTTCATGTATTAAGACTGATAACTATTGCCTCATTGCGGTGTCGTGCCCCGAAGTGCTTTCAGATAAATTTAGCCTGGTGTCATCGCTCTTGTCGAGCGTATGTTCTTCCATAAGTAGTTGGTTGATTCTACTTTCTGGGGATGTTGAACAAAACCTGGGCCCTGACACTAATGCCATCGCGCAAACGCTTGCTTCCGTTCTTGAGACTGTACGCAGACTTGAAGCGGCACAGTCAACTATCCTAGATGAGCTGAAAGGTGTCAGGGAACGGCAAAAAGCCACAGATTCCAGAGTAAATTGCTTAGCTGGAAGAATAGATGCACTCGAAAACACGGTTGCATCTCTTGATAGTGCTCAAAACTCGGAGCCAAATAACGAGTTACGTGGCTTAAGTGATCAACTTCACTCCCTCACTTCAAGATGTGATGATACAGAAAACAGAATGCGACGATGTAATTTACTGTTTTTCGGTATTGGGGATGAGCAAGGCGAAAACTGGGCTGCATCTGAACAAAAAATAATAAAGTTTTGCTCTGACCAGCTTGGCCTTATCATGGCGAACGCACAGTTTCAGCGCGTGCGTAGATTGGGACGCTTTTCTTCTGAGAAACGTAGGCCCATCATAGCACGATTAGCCCTTTTTAATGACAAGCAGAATATCCTCGCACTTGCGCACAAGCTAAAAGGTACTGAGTATTCGATACGTGAAGATTTTTCTTTATCCACAAGGCAAGCTAGAAAAAACTTAATTGAATTTGCCAAAACAAGAGAACAGCCTTTCAAACTTACATTTGATGAGGCTCGTACTAATGACACCACTTATGTTTACGACCGCGCTACTGACACAGTTGTGCTGTCAATCCCGTAGCTAAAAAAAAAAAAAGGCAACATCTGCTGGTATAGCTAAGAAATCGCAATCTTCCTTAACGTCACCGCTGTCGTTATCTTACACGAACATTCGCAGCCTACTAAACAAGCGCGCTGCACTGAGTGCCTATTTGGAAGATGGCGATCCCGATATTGTAGCTTTAACTGAGACTTAGTTGCGCACTGCCATCACTAATGAAGAACTTCTTCCCAACAGTAACAAATATAACATTTACAGGCATGACCGTAGTGGGAAGAGGAGTGGTGGTGTCCTGACCCGCCGTGGTTGCTCAGTGGCTATGGTGTTGGGCTGCTGAGCACGAGGTCGCGGGATCGAATCCCGGCCACGGCGGCCGCATTTCGATGGGGGCGAAATGCGAAAACACCCGTGTACTTAGATTTAGGTGCACGTTAAAGAACCCCAGGTGGTCAAAATTTCCGGAGTCCCCCACTACGGCGTGCCTCATAATCCGAACTGGTTTTGGCACGTAAAACCCCATAATTTCAGTGGTGGTGTCCTGATTGCTATAAAAACCTGCATTTCATCCTTTCTCGTAGAAACAAATTCCCCTGCTGAAATAGTTTGGGTGGCATGCGCAACAGCCTCTACCCATGTTCTTGTGGGTACATGTTATCGGCCGCCCGACGCTGACCACTCTTTTCTTGATGTACTGCGTGAAAGCATTACATGTGCTACTCAACAATGTTCCACGGCTGTTGGTTATCTCCTAGGCAACTTTAATTTTCCACTTATTGATTGGCCAAATCTGTCATCATCCTGCCGCTACTCTGCTGAATTTATTAGCTTAACACAAGATTACAATCTAACCCAGATAGTCGATCAACACACCCGCGGTCCCAACATCTTAGGTTTGGTATACCGCACCTGATACCGCCGGGCCTATTGCTTACATTGATGGATTGAGCGATCACAGACTTCTTCAATTAGACATAAATATTCCACAAACTTTCTATCGGGTTCAGACTAAAAGCATTAGAGATTACAATAGGGCAAACTATAAAAATATTAATGCTGAATTGGCTATCTTTCTTAGTGAAAAATTTCTGCCATTCTTTATTTCAAGATCGGTAAACGACAGCTGGGAACTTTTTTTAACAAAAATTAACAGCACTGGTAGAAAATTACGTGCCGAAAATCGTTATAGCAATTGACAGGTCTAATCCTTGGTTTACAAAGCACCTTCGAACATTGAGAAACAAAAAGAAGCGTCTGTATCGGGCGGCCAGAAGGGACAATCAAGCCTCATCTTGGGCGGCATACAGTGATTTTCTAAAATCTTACTGCAAAGAGCTATGCGCAGCAAAAGACAAATATTTCTCCCGTGACCTGCCATCTCTTCTAATAAATAACCCCAGAAAATTCTGGCAATTATATCACCAGGTAACACTGTCCGCAATATTGTGCTACATGGCGATAGTCAAAGCCCTTTGTCTGACGCTGATTGTCCAGTAGCGTTTAACAATTTTTTCACCTCTGTTTTTATACCGGAAGACTGTTCCACTGTTCCCTTAATTCCCGGCTTTGAATATCCTTTTATGGAACCAATAGATATTACAGCAGATGGCATTACATCCTTAATAAATAATCTGAAATTATCCACATCCTACGGTATAGACAATATCAACTCAAAAATACTAAAAAATACCGTAACAATTTCAAGCCAAATTTTGTGTCATATTTTTAGGCAATCCTCAACATCTGGCGAACTACCCCTGGACTGGAAAATTGCGAAGGTTATCCCTGTATTCAAGGGTGATAGCAAGTACTCTCCACGAAATTACCATCCCATCTCATTAACATGCATCTGCTGTAAACTACTGGAACATATCATAGCATCGCATATCTACCGCCATTTAGAATCAAAGAACTTTTTTTATTTTAACCAGCATGGATTCAGAAAAGGCTTATCTTGTGAAACCCAGTTGCTCGAATTTACAACAGAATTACATTCCAGCATGAATAACAAACAACAGACTGACTGTGTATTCTTAGATTTTTCGAAAGCATTTGATCGTGTCGGTTATTGTCGCCTCATCTCAAAATTATCCGCGCTCCGACTTGATTCATTAACTTCATCTTGGCTCCGAAACTTTCTCTCCTTGCGGCTGCAGTTCACTGTTGTTAATAACCAATCATCGCTTATTTCTGACGTTACTTCTGGCGTACCGCAAGGCAGTGTCCTTGGTCCTCTTCTTTTCTTAATTTTCATTAATGACCTTCCACAAAATATATCATCGCAGTTCAGGCTTTTCGCAGACGATTTCATATTATACCGTACGATAATAACACCTGATGACCATTTATTATTGCAGAATGACCTTAACCTTGTCAGTTTCTGGTGCAGTACATGGCAGATGACCCTGAACTCAGACAAATGTAAAGTTATGTCCTTCTCGCGAAAACATTCAAATTTTAGCTTTTCTTACGTCCTAAATAACACCGCCGTACCTCTGACATCGTCCTATAAGTACCTTGGCATTGAACTTACAACTAATCTTTCCTGGAATACACACATAACAGCTATCTGCGCAAAAGCTTCAGAAACTCTGGGTTATCTCCAACGGAACTTGCGTAAATCCCCTGCTACAGTTCGTAAATTAGCATATCAGACTTTTGTTCGCCCACAATTAGAATTTGCATCATCAGTATGGTCACCACATCAAAATTATTTAGTTGATATGCTAGAATCAATTCAAAACAGAGCATCGCGCTTCATCACAAGTAACTACGACAGATCTTGCAGCGTAACTAAGATTAAAGCAGATATTGCGCTCCAGCCACTTGAAACTCGTCGCACGATTAGTCTTCTTTGCCTTTTCCATAGATACGTTCATGGTAATTGACCTCATGTGTTGCCCCTTGAAGTACCAGCACGCACGTCACGTCGCCTTAACAACAGCCATAGTTTCATGCGCACATTTGGCAATACACTGTCATTTAACGCATCAGCACTGCCACGTATTATAACCGTATGGAACAGTCTTCCTGATAACATTGTGTGCCTAACAAATCGGGAAGCCTTTCGCGAAGAATTGCAAAATTTCCTGTAGAAACATTGTATAAGGATGTTATTGACCGGCTTTCCTTCCCTGTTTTTCATACTTGTATTTTTGTATTTTTTGTGTTTAAGAGTATATTGATGTGTTTACGCTGTCTAAAGCTTAGCCTAGACAAACTTTTTTTGAACTTTGCTTTACCCATCTTCTGACGGCCTGTATTAACATTTATATTGTTTACTCCTGTTGAAACACTTACTCTGTGTCCTCCCTTACCCTATGCCCTTAAATGGGTCTGTAAGGTATTTAAAAAAAAGAAATGTGTAAGAATATTAAAGTAGTAATATCAGACAATGGACCTGCATTTGTAAGCCAGCGTCGGCAAGAGTGGGCGAAGGAACGAGGAGTGGTTTTGCGAAGCTGCACGCCTTACCACCCTGCAGTACATGGCATGGCTGAAATAATCATATGAGACTTGAAACAGTTTATTTCCATATACCTAAGTTTCAAAGGCGGATGGAAGTGCTGCTTGGAGGCGACTGTAGCTCAACACAATCCGTCGCACACTGCGAGCATCAGCTGTAGCCCGTATTTCGCGGCATTTGGAAAGGCACCAGTGCTCCCCGCTGATCAACAGCTCGGTATTGCAGACCGCCTGCAATTGTGAGAGAAGCGGAAAACTGCGGAAGCATACCAGCGATACCGCGAACAAATCCCCCTACGATAATGCCGTACAGGCGATGTAGGTATACCGAATAAATAAATAAATAAATAAATAAATAAATAAATAAATAAATAAATAAATAAATAAATAAATAAATAAATAAATAAATAAATAAATAAATAAATAAATAAATAAATATGAAGAGACATTTCGACCGCCGCCACAACACACGGATACCCTGTATACAGCTGAACGGTTTAGTACTTGTCAAAAAAGGTCTTCCGGGTAAGAAGCAGGTGTACATGGGACCGTATGGAGTGGTGCAAACTGCAGTGCAAGGTGTACTCAAGAGAGTTAGTTACGTCAACGACGACAGCATGCTCGAGTTTGCAACCACTGGGAACCTCTTTAAAGAGGGGGAGTGTTCGTGGACGTTGTGAAGAAGAAGTTAGAGAAGGTCTTAAATAAAGAAGATGGCTGACACCATAGCCAAGCTCTGTTGTGTATTATTACAAATATGCTATTAAAGAATATTCGGAAATCTTCTGATCGCCAGAAATGGCGTTCAGTCTTTTTCTTTCTTAGTTATTGCTGATACTCTTGAAAGTAGCTTCTTCTACGTTGTAGCCATTACCTTTCTTTTTCACCAAAATCTTTGATGTAAGGAAGCGTGCAGATAATGAAAATTAGGCGAATTTCGAAGACACTAAGTTTGCTGCTACTAACCTGCTAAGCATTCCGCATGGTAGGTAAAAGTAAATCGCCAAACAAGACGTGATCGCCACACTGAATTGCAGCAGACAACAGTTCAGAACAGCAGAAAAGGCCTCATGATATGTTTTTATAAGAAGGGAAAAAAATAAAAAAAGAACAATTAGCGTCGCTTGCACTAGTGGCGCAAGGCTAAAGAAACAGCGGAGCTGATCGGCACCTAGCTGGTCCTGGCCTTACGGGTTATGCCTTTCCGGAATTTATTGATTATTGATCGATCATTGATTACCAATTGATTGATTATCGCAAAGTATTGACCACGTATTTGGGCTATAGCTAAGCACTACCAAGTTATCCCCAACATTTTAACAGAATTTATTGATTATTGATCGGTTATTGATTAGCTATTGATTGGCTATCGATTGGCCATCGCAAGGTATTGGCCACGTATGTGGGCTAGGCTAAGCACTACCAATGCTAAGCTAAGCTAAGCTACCTAGGCTAGGCGAAGCACTAAAGAATTATAGATCCATTGGCTTGCTTTCAGTATTTTATTAAATATTCGCCAAGATAATTTCCAATAGATTCAGGGCAACACTTGAATTTAGCCAACCAAGAGAACAGGCTGGCTTCACGAAGGGATAATCTACAATGGATCATATCCATGTCATAAATCAGGTAATAGAGAAATCTGCAGAGTACAATCTCTTTATATGGCTTTGATAGATTATGAAAAATCATTTGATTCAGTAGAGATACCAGCAGTCATAGATGCATTGCGTAACCAAGGAGTACAGGAGGCATACGTGAATATCTTGGCAAATATCAACAAGGATTGCATAGCAACCTTGGTTCTCCACAAGAAAAGTCGAAAGATTCCGATCAAGAAAGGGGTCAGGCTAGGAGACACAATCTCTCCAATGCTATTCACTGCATGCTTAGAAGAAGTATTCAAGCTCTTAGACTGGGAAGGCTTAGGAGTGAGGTTCAACGGCGAATATCTCAGCAACCTTCGGTTAGCAGATGACATTGTCCTATTCAGCAACAATGGGGACGAGTTACAGAAAATGATTGAGGACCTTAACGAAGAAAGTGTAAGAGTGGGGTTGAAGATTAATTTCCAGAAGACAGAAATAATGTTCAATAGCCTGGAAAGAGAACAAGAATTCAGGATCACCATTCAGCCTCTAGAGTCTGTAAAGGAGTACGTTTATCTAGGTCAATTGCTCACAGGGGACCCTGATCATGAGAAGGAAATTTACAGAAGAATAAAATTGGGTTGGAGTGCATACGGCAGGCATTGCCAAATTCTGACTGGGAGCTTAACACTGTCATTGAAAAGAAAAGTGTACAATCATTGCATTCAACCGGTGCTAACATACGGAGCAGAAACTTGGAAGTTAACAAAGAAGCTAGAGAACAGGTTAAGGACCGCGCAACGAGCGATGAAACGAAAAATTTTAGGCCTAACGTGAAGAGACAGGAAGAGAGCGGTGTGGATCGGAGAACAAACTGGGATAGCCGATATTCTAGTTGACATTAAGTGGAAGAAATGGAGCTGGGCAGGCCATGTGATGCATAGGATGGATAACCATTAGAGTCGAGGACGGCAGAAAACTAGGTGGGGTGATGAAGTTAGGAAATTTGCAGGCGCAAGTTGGAATCAGCTAGCGCAAGACAGGGGTAATTGGAGATCATAGGGAGAGGCCTTCGTCCTGCAGTGGACATAAATATAGGCTGATGACGATGATGATGAAGCGCTACCAAGTCACCCCCAGCATTTTCAGGAACTTATTGATTATTGGTCGGTTATCGATTAACTATGGATTGACTATCGATTGGCTATCGCAAGGTATTGGCCACGTATTTGGGCTTGGCTTAGCACTACCAAGTCATCACCAGCATTTTCCGGAATTAGTTGATTGTTGATTGATTATCAATTAGCTATTGATTCCCTATCGATTGGCTATCGCCAGGTATTGGCCATGTATTTGGGCTAGGCTAGGTACTACCAAGTCATCCCCAGCATTTCCCGGAATTTATTGATTGATCGATTATTGAAGTTTATTTGTCCTGCCTACTTCAGGAACGGGAGCAGAGGCTAAAGGCTACTTAGCCTGACAAAAGGCCTCTGCTCTAATTGCAGTTCGGCACGCAGGCCGATGTACATTACAGAATATTGCACTGCCAAACATTTCGAGAAAATACCTTTCACAACAGAGAAAAAGAGCGTAAAAAATAACTATGGCACGAGTCATGGTACAGTGTCAACATTTATCCAGCTAAGGTAACACGCAAGGGTACATCAGGTGGAAAAAAAATTGTATCACACAAGGCAAAATTACAAAGTATGACAAATAAAACATTTCATTATTTAACTAAATTCAATATCATAACGTGTCAGGATGCACTTGACCATGGATCAAGAATGTATGTGAACAGAACCTATGACACCATGTAAGCGATTTAGCAATGCAGGTACTTGGTAATCTGTGAGTTGTTTACCATAGTTTGTCCTCAGTGTTTGTGTTTTTCTTGCGTTGCTGACTTGTGTTGTATTTTATACCCTCTGAGTAGTCTGAAAACATCCAGGCTTCTTTTGCGTAACCGACTGTAAAAGCTTGAAATGGTAAAGTTGCGTTACTTTTAGCATTGAATATTTTTCAAAAAGGTTTAGTTTTCAAGTCCCTGATAACGCCATGATATTGTTCGAATGCTCGCAGAACTCTTTTCTGCAAAGTTATTAGTTTTTGATAATTAGTTTGTGTGGTCGTATCCCATACCAAAATACAGTATGTTACTCTAGAATAGAACAGAGAGTAATATAATCCATTTTGTAACCATTTTGGTAAGACTGGGCTGAGTTTGTATAAGCATCCAACAATTCTTCTAAGTTCCATTGTTAGTTTTTCTACATGTGTATTCCAAGTCAAGCCTTCAGTAAAACGAACTCCTAAGAACTTCTGAGTATTTACCAGCTGTAACTGTCTGCCCTCAAACAAAATAGTTGTTTTGTATTTACGCGGCTTATTGATTGGACCAAATATTATATAGTTCGTTTTACTAACATTTTGTTGCAATTTATTTGAACTAAGCCAACCAGCCAGCTTATTTAGATAATTATTCACCTGGTTCTCCAGTTCTTGAATGAATGTACCGCTGAAAAAACTATTAGTGTCATCTATATAGACTATTAGCTTGGGAGAACATTGGATGCCACTGAGTTCGTTTTTATATATTATGAACAACAAAGGGCCAAGTATTGAACCCTGCGGTACTCCTCTGGTTATAGTTGCACAAGCCGACGCGCTGTTATTTATGCGAAAGTATTAATGGTGGTTAGGTATTGATTGGCTATCGACTGGCTATCGCAAGGTATTGGCCGCGTATTTGGGCTAGGCTTAAACACCTTCGCTAGTTCACAGGGCTATGTTCCATTGCACTTGGACCATTTCTGCACTACCGTCAGGATCGGCCCACAATTTCTGCTCGCATGTTATTACGGACTAACGGTTGGTTTAAACAGCTCCGAGGAGGAGGAGGAACAAACGTTTATTTAAACCAGCAGTTTAGTTGGCTGGGCCTAGGCCTCCCACGTGGGGACATCGAGGTCTTGCCTCTTCGCCGACTCGCAGGCTCCGATGTTAATAAACTTACAATATAACTGCCTTTGGGAGAGTTTGCCGTTAGGCTATTTGGTATACATAAGGCTAAGAACACATGATGCTGTTTTTGTTCTTAGCTGCCTTACTGGAGCAAACTTGTGCCCTGTAAACCAAAGGTACTATCATAGGTAAATGAAACGTAAACAAGACAAATCAAACACCAACATAAAAATACAACAGTTTGCATGGTCCATTTTTTAGAAAAGCGATATCCATTTTCTCTTATCAAGAGCACTATATGGCACGTTGGAGTTTAATTTATTACACCCTACCTCAAGCAGAAAAATGCGATTTTGCTGTTTCTCCACCTTGCTGCACAATTTTGTTGATGGTTGCGTGTGATTGCTGGCTTCATAGCGCAGTAGTGGGACAATATATGGCTTTTGTACCAAGGACAACAGTTTATCAGCACATAGACTGCATAGTAAGAGCCAATCTCAATAAATTCACATAATTTCATCCTCTTTAATTTCACTGTCTTCCATTAGGGCACTTCAGTTTTTCACTTGTATTGTTGCGAGGAAGAGCAGTTTCTGGCGGCATCATCCCATCTGTCGTCTAACCAGGCGAGCGTCATAGCCAGTAGGCTATACACCCACGCTTGCAGAACATGCATTTATGGGAACCATATGATTGCGTTGCACCGACGATTGTTACAGAACTCGCTATGGGTGAGAGAAAGACAAAATGTGTGTGTGGGAGAGAGAGAGAGAGATAAAAACAAAGAGACAGAGAAAGAGAAAGAGAGGTCGGATTTGTACCCGGGTACTCACGGTCCGGAGGCGAGTGTCATACTCACTACGCTATACACCCACTCTTGCAGAGCTCCGCTGTTTCATCAGATTTCACAAGCATGGAACTGGCTTCAATTTTTTTCGTTCAAAATTTTTCTATCTACCCTGTACCGGTACCTAAGCCTGTAATATATCCGGTCGTATCAATAGATTCCCTGCTTTTATTGCGATAGGAATTATATAGACACTCCAAGGGGATTTCTGCCATCGGCGCCGTCGTCGCCGTGAGGTTCCGTATAAAGTCAAAGGGCGATAAAATCGTCGCCGCGCGCTGTAGGCTGTATGCGCACGTGAAAGCACGCGAAGGACGCGCGTTTTGCGCGAAAGGCCGTGGGGGGATGGGAGGGAGGGAGGGAGGGGGGGGGGCGACGTTGTGCAGCGGCACCAAATGCGTATCTTGCGACAGGGCGCAAGGGGAATTGGAATCGCGCAGGCGAAAGAAGGAAAGCGGGAAGGCAGCGAGGGAGGGAGGGGGTGCGGCTTCTGCACGGCGAGCAACTGCGTACTTGTACTGCTTTAGAGTTAGTACTGTATAGGCTCCCTTTAGGGTGAAGGGAGCCTACAGTACTCTATACTGCTTGTACTTTGCGCGGCGGCGGGCGGTCACGCGCACTGTATCTTGAAAGCGATCTGCAACACGGCTCCTACCTTTGTATGCGCTGTGCTTTAGTCGCTCAGTTTCCGTTGAAGCGATAGACCACACGAAGCTTCGCTCACTGCTGCTGGCGTGCTTGCTCATGTCAGCGTTTTGACAGCGGTTGTGTGCGGTCATCGAGTCTGATATATTCATGTTTGCTTGTGCGCGCTGACACCATGCTTGTTAAGTCAGTTCGCAAGCGAATGTGTCCAAGTTTAAACAGCCGATAAAACTACTATCCTTACTCCGTATAGCTCTCTACTAAATTGCTATCGCAATTGATACTTCGCCTTTCGGGCGAAACTGTGATTTCTTTATATAATAGTATGACGACATTACATATTAACGCGATAGCGTTACGGGCCCCGTGTCGTAGAAAATATGGTGTCAGCGTCGGCGGCTTTGTCCATTAGAGAAAAATGCCGAACCACGCTTCCCGAACCACGCAGGCCCTCCGCGTGGCGCGTACGCGTTAATGCAGAAATTAAATTTCTGATATTAAAATGCGTAAAAAATGCGCCACGGCGGCGGCGGATCCCGCCGTGTGGGGGAAAGAAAAAAAAAAGAACCAGAATGCTCGTTTTCGTGCATAGCATTCGCCGCCAGCGTTTGCAGGTAAATATTACGGTTACATAAGCTGCAGTTGCCGTGAAGCTTGAGAAGCAGTCAGTAATCTTTGAATGCTATCGCATTCCATTGTTAAAGGCGGAGTTTAAGCGTCCTCCAAGTTTTTTTGACAAGTAAGTAAATTGTGGCAAACAGTACCATCTCCGCAGCGATAATTTCGGGGAGTGTCACTTAACCTTAGCACCCCATGGTTACGGCACTGGCTCTAACCAGTAGGCCATGATCGCACGCATGCTTCTCGCGTGCCAAATTCACTCTTTGAAACGTCCGGCATGTGTGTCACGTGCCAGTTTCATGCATTATTTCCTCGTGACAGCCAGTGATTTGAGAAGCGCTGTGTTTGACTGCACTGCCTGAGATCCAGCCCACATTTTTTTTTTTCAGACGGATAAGTACAAAGTCTGTGAAGTCCGCCTGTTAGTAAAAAATGTTTGAAGTCATTTGGAGCTTAGACACATCGTAACACCACCGCGAAGACCGCAAGGATAGGCGTATTAAATGCTCCTAAAACCGCTTATATAACTCCTCAAAAAATTCACCGACGATTACGATAATCCCTAATGCGAAATTTTAGCGCTGCTCTATCCGTGTTTTCATTTGGCGATGTATTGGCTGGCGCGGACTATCTTTCTCGTGTGGCACGTTGCAAACGGAGCGAATTCGTGTGGCGCGACTGCCTCGCTAATCAGTAGATCGCGAGAGGCAGCGCGTGGGCGCGATTCACAGCAGCCGCCACAGACAGACCTCCACTGATGCAGCGCTTTGTTTCCATATATGGTATCGGTGGCTTCATCGATGAACAGATGACGGTGCTACTCTTGCGCCATCTTGTAGCCATCGTCGCCGCAGAACCCGTCTTGAGCAGCACTACACTTTTCTTTTCACCCATAACCTCCTCCTTCACTTTCCGCCTCATAGTACCGCTGCACCCTCCTCCGCTTTCCTCCTCGCGCTCACTTACCTATCGTCGTCTTTCACCCGCCGCTGCGCTCCTCGTTCACTCTTTCATCCTTCGTTGTGCTCGTTCGCTCGGTTACGAGGGACGCCGACGTTCGCCGCAGGAACGGGCGCCGAACAGCTGCGTTCTAAAAGAGAAACGAAATAGAGTGCGGCCGTCACAGATACTTCTTTTTTTACGTGCCCCTTGTACTGCACATACGGGGTGTTTTTTTAAGACTACAAAGGTTTTTTAAAGTATCACCTGGGACAGATGGCGTGCTTTTAGTCCTTGAGCTGGATTACTCGAAGCGGCAACATTACTCGCACGAGAAATTAAAATGCATAATCGACTAATTAACAAACATTCACCGATCAACTATTTAATTAAGTCATTACTTTACGGCACATTTGCAATTTACACCGGTGACCCGCGACGGTGGCTTAGCGGCTATGGTGTTGCGCTGCTAAGCACGAGGTCACGGGATCAAATCCCGGGCGCGGCCGCCGCATTTCGATGGGGACGAAATGCAAAAACGCCCGTGTCCCGTGCCTTGGGGGCACGTTAAAGATCTTCTGGTTGTCAAATTTAATCCGGAGTGCTTCATGACGGCGTGCCTCATAATGAAATCGTGGTTCTGGCACGTAAAACCCCAGAATTAATTAAAATTATAGCTGGTGAGTTTGCAAGGCATATCCGCTTGGAACAAATTCTAATGGTAGCACGGCTTTCGAAATATGCGCCATTGTTCAACATGCAAATAATGTTCAACATGAACAAAAGCGTAGAAATGCACTGTTGTTCAACTTACTCTTTTACCAAACGACGTTTTACGGATTCAAGCAAAATTAAAGTAACCTGAACGCCCCATCTATTTCGTCGCGCACTTTGGGATTGAATATATTGAAACTGGTGCCATCCGAAGAATTTGTTCCAAGTGGATACAGCTTGCAAACTTACCCGCTACAATTCGTAAATTACAATATGTGCCGTAAATAATTAATTAAAAACAAATTAGTTAATTATTCTGAGTTTGTTATGCATTTTGATTTATCGTGCAAGTAATGTCCGAACCTTGGAGTAATCCAGCTCAATGGCCATAATTATGCAACCACTTTTAAAAATAATGGTCTAAAAAAAAAGAACCCCCCCCCCCCCCCCCCTTGTAAAACACCAGGGGTTTCACGCTGTTGCGTGCGCATGCATTTACGTTTACTGTGTGATTTAATAGTATAAGAACATAAAAACAATATTAGCCCTCTAGTTGTCTCGCGGTGCATGGTTTCAATAATTTATTTTGTCGTTTCGATTAAAATATATATATAGTACAACCGACAAAATAGAATTTGAAATTACGATGTAAACTAACGTCACAAGCTAAGCGGCGTATAACCCTTTCTCATAGAATACCGCTTTCTTGCCTATACTCTTCCCGCGAGATGTTTAGTAGAATGCAACGACAAGCAACGGAGTTGCGGTCAAAGGCTTGCCAACAAACGAGTGCTAGGGAGGCAAGCGAAAGGTAAACACCGACACCGCACGAAGCCAGAAACAGTGAACCCGCTGCTGTTAGAAAAGAGGCACTCGGCCAAAGAACAATGGGGTCACTAGGGAAGGGGGGGGGGGGGGGGGGCGGGACAGCCGCGGGTGCGGCCTGCTGACGGTGAGCTTGTGCGGGAACGTCTAGTGTCTCTCTCTGTGTGTATATACAGTATATATACATTATGGGGGCGCAGCCCGCTGAGCGGGCCGCTGTGCTGCGGCTGCCACTTGAGCCTTTGTTTTCTGCGCGGCCCGCGGCCGAATGCGGTAAACGTCTGCGCCCGGCGCAGCAGAATGGGCCGATGAAGAGAATGGGCTGAAGCAGAGAAGTGGCTGACGGAACAGCGTGCTTGGTGTAAGCTTTCAGGCACCTGTATACGTGGCACGAGACGTAATGCCGCCAGCAGCGTCATATGAGAAGCGACGCCCACGCGTGGCTTTGAGTGTCTGCTTCTTATGTGATCTTAAAAAAAAAAGAACTCCAGCCCCACCAGTCCAACGTCTACCTTCAGTTCACATTGTTATTACAAATGAGGGGGTGGCTTGAGGTCGAATTTTCTTATTAACATAAACGCTCTATCACTGTCTTGTATTTATTCATTCCCTCTTAAATTTGAGTAAACCGCTGAAGAAATAAACATCGTCATATCATTCTTGGTGTCATAATTATTATAATTATTAGGCATTTTATGTGTTGTTGGATTCATCTGGATATTGCACATTATGCAAAGTGCTTGCTTCCAGACCCCCCACACAAAAATCCCCCCCCCCCCCCCCCCCCCCGGCAGGGATCCTGGGTGCGCTACTGGCTCTAGAGCACATGAACACCAGGTACAGGGCTCACCGTCATATTTACACTGATGGCTCCGTTACTCCTACATCATCTGCCATTGGTGAGTTGCCTGCAGTTGCATATGCGTCGCCCGTCTGGTGGCCCCCTTTTCTGTCGGTTCACCTCGTTGCTCGGGTACATTCTGTGCAACGATCGATACTGATCGCGATTACTGGTGCTTATCATACCACTCGTATATCGGCACTTCACATCCTAGCTAATTGTCCCCCTCTTACTGTGGAGTTGGACCGCCTCGCTGCGGAATTCTGCCTTTTCACTCTGCGGCAAGTCACTCATTACGGCCCCACAACCATCTATCCGGCCCAGGTCGAATATCCCTGTGCTCAATGGACCGAGCACCCGCGTGAGAAGTGCCGCTTTACGTTCATGCGGTTAACTCCTCTTGAGGCGGCACAGATTACTCGCACGCGGGCGTATCATATTTATACGGATGGCTCCTTTTGCAATAGTACGGCTATCGCTGCTTTTGTTGCGTTCGAACCGACTGGTCGCCTGACTGTGGTTCGGAAATTTTGCTTGTTGGGGGCCTCTAGTGCGTATGCCGCTGAGGTGTGTGCCATGTCGGAGGCGCTCGAGTATGCGGCATCTGTGCGACGCACGGCTCCGGCATACTTGTATACTGACTGCTTTATCCTTCTGTATCATGTCCCGGGACACCGGGGAGTGGCGGGTAACAAGCTTGCAGACATGGCTGCGTCGTCTGCTCGTTAGACTGGAATGGTTCGACCCTGTGCCACTTCCTTTCGAACAATTCGCCACCGCTTTTACGCCATTGCCAAAAACCAATGGCATGCCTACTAGTCCCGGGAGGGGGTCGACACGTCTCTCTATCGCTGGGTGCGTAGTGTGCACGCAGTCCCTCCTTGGTTCCCTCCGAACCGCCATCTCGCACGACTCATGACGCAACATGGGCATTTTCCTCATTACTTGTATCGGTTTCATCTCAGTTCCTCGAGTCTGTGCGTGTGTGGGGAGGAGTGTGACGGCGTGCTCCACTACCTTACTGTGTGCCCGCGCACCGCGAACATTGCCGCTCAGTTGCGGACGGAGTGTCATATTCGTGACATAAACACGCCTGATGCTTTCCCGAGGTTGTTTCACAGTAAGCGATCGTGGGCTTTACTCCTACAGCTGGCTCATACCATTACATCACTCGTGCCTGTTGTTCCTCGTCTGTCTGCTCTCCCTGATGCCTATTAACATTTACTCCCCTTTTACCTGTCCTTTTTCTTTCCACCCCTGTTATCTTCGTTTCTGCTTTCATATCCCTCATGTTACTTTCTCATGCTCTGTTTCATGCCACTTGCACAGCTTATGCCAACCATGGTGGGGTTCACCCCGTGTCATCTGGCTTTAACTGCATGCACCATCCCCATATCGCTTGCCTTGTCCATCTCTTTCCCTCCTATGACTGTTCACTCTCATTACTCACCAGTTTTTCGTAGCATTCGGCCATGCGCAGGCACCGGATGGACACGGTCTTCCTGCGTGTGTGTGGCGCTTTCATTCTGGTTCCACGAGACGGCCCTACCATCTAGACCTACCAGGTGCTCAAGACTTTTGTTTTTTCATTTTATCTTCTGCAATAAACCTGCCGATCGCTGCGGATCACTGCCGAGAGTCACCACATATTTCCCTTAATTTCCTTCCGGGGCCGATTACCAGGTTATTTTGCTGTTCCACTGGCATTACCTGACTTATTGTTTTTCGCTGATTCCACTTAAGCTCGCTGTCTTGGCCTCCAAATTTTTTTATTATTTTTTTTTCTCTGTGATTGGTTTTTCTCGGAATTTGTTTTTGAGTTGTCAGCCTTGATGACCCCTCATCTTTTATTTTCTGATTGGTTTTAATGCCCGTTATACCTTTCGATGGTGCGGGCTTTCCCCCACTTTCTTTTTTTGGTTTTTTTTTCTGAGGGGCACAAACTAAGCCATTGGTGAGTGGATTCCGTGTGCGAGTGTTACCATCTCTGCCCTTATCAGGCACAGCAGTTCAGCTACACCCACTGAACTAACTGCACTGCGGGCAGCTTTTGTTTACAGGCATGATAGACCAGACAGCTGAGTCTTGGGCCATCTTCTACGACTGACGAGCGGCATTGCAATCTCTGAAGTCGCTACGCATACAGGAACAGCTTGTTATGAACATCAAGCGCCTGTGTAACAAAGCCTGCGAACTGCATCGTAACGTTGCCTTATAGTTGTTAGCCGTCCACTGTGGTATACAAGGCAACGTCCAGACTGACGGTACTGCCAAAGCGGGACACAACATTTCGAGAGAAATGGACCATATACCATTCTCGAGACAAGACGCGCGGCGACACTGGTATCTGTACAAGCTTGGCATTTACAGCGATCCCTTTGGACAGATGCGAGCCATCAGTACGCGTACCTGTACATAAAATCGATCCATCTTCGTAATTTTATATGCCGCGAAGCCTCAATAGGGAAGACCAAACATGTCTTCCCCGCATCAGACTCAACGTGGCCTTCAAAGCACGATTCAAGGGCAACTGCTCCAAGGGCAAGATTCAACTGACGGACTCGTCAATGTGCTCTGGATGAAAACGCCCCTGCAGACCTGGAACATGTTCTATGCGACTGCTGCCGCTACTTGTCAGAGAGACAATCGTTGAAGGCGGCACTACACCTGCAGCGGATCTCGAGCTTGTAACTGCGCCACATTGTCGGCCCGTGGCAAAGCCAACCTGCGCGTTACCCACCACGAAGGCGCTGCTGATGTTCTTGCAGGCCATAAGCCCTTACAAAACTTTGTAAATATCTCGGTACTGTATATGTGAGTGTGTGTGACTGTATGCGTTGTCCAAGTGCTTATCTCTGTATATATATCATAATCATCACCCACCACCTGGAGTAGCATGTCAGGCGATCATCCAGGCTAACGTAAACCGCCAGCATATCATTAAAGCTTGTATCTCTCTCTGTCTCCCCATAAAAAAATAAATAAAAAAGAACAAAAAAAAAACATGCGACAAATTTTGTGGCAGTATTGATTTGAAGGGCTTCTCACCAGGTTCCCACACTGCAAACAGACAAGCGCAGTGCGTAGATCATTTGGTGATGATTGTGTCTGCAAAGTACTAAACCATAGCACAACGTGGAAACACGCGAAAATTACAGCGAACGCTAGGGCGCCTTTAAAGGAGATTCTTATTGTAAGGGTGAAAGGTTTGAGTTAAGTGCAGCGCGATAACTGTTTCTCAATAGAGGACACCTCAACCACGCTGCAAAAGGGGATGGGGACTAAGAGATAAGAGAGTAAAGAAAGAGATCGCAGGCGTAGCAGCAGCGGAAGCAGCAGCAGACTCGAAGGAGCCATTATCCCCGCGAGCAGAGGAAGATATAGCGTCACAGCTCTCGCCTTTGCGTCGCACGTGCTGCGCGTGCAGTGTAGAAGTAACAGCAGAACTCGTGGATTCTGGTTATACGTAGAGCGTGCAAAACAGCCACCGGTAGTACGCAGTGTGGCAAGATAGGAGACGGAAAGAGGAGGCGAGGTCGTGGCGTAAACGTCACGAGGGCCCGACATGGGAGAATGCAAGGGAGGAATGTCGCTTATGGTTATTAATTGGCTGACGCAATGGGAGAGAGCCTCTGTTGCGGGAAGGGTAGCTTGTATCCTCGCCGCATCGCCTTGCAACGTTTCATTTGTTTCTGTCTGATCTCTAAATAAACCATTTCTAATATTTTTACGGTAGAACGCTTCCTCGACGGTGATTTGAAACTGCCAGTGGTAAAACAATATTTACTATGGGGCTTGGTGAGGGGCCCTTTGACAAACAAGCTTTGCTCTTACCCTTTCTATCAAAGTAAGTAAAATAAGCGTCAAATAAATAAATAAATAAATAAATAAATAAATAAATAAATAAATAAATAAATAAATAAATAAATAAATAAATAAAACAGGAATGTTTATCTTATAGGCAGCAGTGTGCGAATATTTGAAATGTCGAATAAGAATTCAACAGTCCTTACTATTCGATTCGTATTCGATTCACGAATTCATTATTCGAAATTGTTGAATATTCGTTTTTGTTCGGATATATGGGGGATCACACCACTTTGTGCAGTCTCGAGGGAGAGACACCCATTTGCAATTGAGGACTGTTCTGGATGATTCTGCTGAAAGAGAGCCGCGGTTGCTGCGTAGAGCGAAAGCACGCGGCAGATAACTTCTGTTCAAGAATTCCCCGTAATTTAATAAGAATGTCCTATTTTTAGGCAGCCTATAACGAACTTGTTTTAGGGACTTAAGTAGATCAATTCATCATTTGGCCAGACTCACCCATGTTTGTATACCTTAAAAAAAATGCCCGGTGTTGAACTGTGTCACAGTCTTGTTCTTCAAAGAACACAACAATTCACATGCATCTGGGGACGCGTTGTCCCCTTGTTTCATTATTGTCTTTTACACGTTGTACCAGATAAATGAAAGCAGTCGTTTCTCAGTTGATGGGACGCCAAATTTCGAACGGCAATGCATACATGTATCAAGTAATAACGCATCTATCACATAATAATACATAAGACAAAAGAGAAATGTGGGATGAAAGGTGGACAAGTTAACCAGAATAATTGTCCGGTTGACCACTCTGCACTGGGACAAATATTGTAAATATACCTCTCTCAAGCTAGACGAACTCCACCCTAACTTTATATTTCACTTTGATTAGGAATGTGAAAATATTTTATATTCGATTCGATACTCGATTTGATATTTGGAGGCCGTTTATGGCGAACACTCGGTTCGATTCGGAAATTTACTTATTCGAACATTCCTAATCTTAAGCAATCGCTCAACCAATTTAAATAAAAAGCTTTTCCGTGTAAATTTCAAATTGCAGTGGCTGTTGGCATCAAGTGTCGTTTGGTTTTAAGGCACTCGAAGTTATTGCTAGAACAGGCGCGCAAATGCAACTTAGCACGCATCCGAATCGAAGCGTCCTTATAATGACATTTAGTAACGTGTTTACTGCTTTTCTAAAATATGATCGTCAAAATAGGGCAGGGGGGCAATAGTGTGATGCTTAGACCTCAGGACGGTTAATTTGCAGCCGCACGTGCAAAGCTCGCACGAATGGCTGAACGGCACAGGCCAGGATGCCGCAAGGTAGCATGTGTATGTTTTGCGGGTGCAGGCAAGTTAGGCGCGGATTGTTCACGTTATTGCTCTCGCCAGCTCACCGTGATGCAGACGTTTCCTTCGAAAACAGTCACGTTACCTATAGCGCGTGATTCCGCAATCGCGCACGTCCCCCGAGACGCCTCGGCTCTCGTAGCGCGAGCTTTACGGGCGCGTTTCACTCCTCAGACTTGTGATGCGCAATACAACCTCCTTTGTAATAGTGGCCATAGATAGCCACCATTGCACACCCGATGACGCGCTCTCGCCGCCGCGTCAGCGCATGTCAACCGCACACGCGTCGCTCCATCGAGCGATGTATCGCGCCGGCTGTGGCGGAAACGGAGGGGCAGGCAGCATATGCATACACCGCCGCCACTTGGCTCCTGCCTGGCGTTGGCGTATCCGGTACCCGTTTCGAAAGCGCCAAGGCGACCACGGCCTACCCTCTCCAGCTGCTTTATCTGTGCCAGCCGCTTATACACGCCTGAGGTGCGCTCGTCCACGGAATACGAATGCACCCGCGCTTGTTGACTCCTGCCCGCGCGTGCTTGCGCGGCGAGCTGCTGGCGAGATGCGGCAGCAGCTCGCCAGCACATCGCGCGCTGCGAGGTGATGGGACGTGCTAACTGTGCAAAATGTTGGCGGCGGCAGCACTTTCCTTCTTTTTCACAAGCTGCACGCACGTTTCCTCCTTGTGCTTTCTGCAGGCGTTCTTGTTCTACAAGCAAGGTTGATCACCCTGATTTAGTCTTCCCCTTCTGGATTGTTTATTTGTAATCGAGAGAGCGCGCAGTGGTTAAAGGGACACTAAAGAGAAACAGGAAGTTCAGCTGGAATAAAAGAGGGACCTTCAGGAATGCATGCCGTTTTTGTTGGGTGCAAAAATATGAGTTATTAGCGGAGAAATTCGTAAACAAAGACCAAATATCTCTTCCTCAATTTCTCTCACCCTAGATTTGGCGCTGAAGCAGTGTCGTCACAGATTGCATTGCTCTCAGCGAATCAGAATGCGCCATGATACGTCACCGCTTGCGTAAACGGCCGAGGCGCTGGGCTGGATGCATCATGGCTGCATGCATGGTCGCTGCGTTTGCGTTCGCCGCGATGGATACCGTAGCTGCCGCTGAACCTTGCAACGAAGAGCTCGCCAGGAAAGCAGGACTGCATTTCAGCGATATTCAGTGAAACGGAGCGCGAAATGATCCTCTGTGCTCGAGCGGTAGTAGGTGTTTCCGCGTGCGATGGCGGTGAGCCGCCGGCCGCGCCAGCGGAATGCAGAGCTTCGTTTTCGTCGACGGGAGGCGAAGCGTCCGGTCCGCCAGGCGACGATGTTCCCGACAGAACAAGCGTAGAAAGTTGTGCACGTAGTCGGTATGGTTATTTCGTGGCTTTATTTAATGACATTCAGCACTCACCGAGCCGCGAGTTTGCTGCTGCAAGGGCACCGGTAGGAGGTTTGATGAAGGCCGCATTGAAGGAACAGCTGCTCGAGAAAGGACTGGCCTCTGGGGCACGCCAAGATACTTTCCGAAGGCAACATTATACACATAATCCGAGGGCGAGAAATGCAGAGAGCACACCATCGGTTTCTCTGGCTCTTTTGCCGTTTTATCATCGGCAGAGCACTGAGCCATTGAGAACGCCGGGGAGCCGGGGCTCTCCGAGCGACGCCACATGAAAGGACACAATCGAGTCAACACTGCCGCTGCCCCTGATCAAGCGCCTTGGGCCATTTATACAGCCCTCAACACTACACACACGAGGCATTTCCTGGCTGTTTCCCGCGAAGTCAACGTTTTTCGAGCCACGCAACACGCAACCAAACACCGTAGAGCGGAACAGGCGCGCGCGACGATGCATTGACCAAAAACGAAACTACGAAACCATCACGGCCGCATGTATCGCCATGCCATTTTTTTTTATTTATTTAATTTTGTGCTAAACTTGTACTTCCTCGCTTGAAACAGTTTAAAAAGTTGGCAAATGCTGTTTATGTACGTTTAAGGTGTATTTCATTTTGCATTTTATTAACAGCGATAAATCGCTCTCGACCAATTGCGACCGGCCTGCGTTTGTAATCTCCGACGTCACATCACGTAGTGCGGGAATTTCGAAGGGGCGTCAGCACCTATTCTTCAGTTTTTCGCTATTTTCTCGCTTATTAAACATCTGTTTGCAGTAAGAATGGTATGGCTGTGATCGTGAAAGGATAATCTACCATTTAAGCTCAACTTCCGGTTTCTCTTTAGTGTCCCTTTAAACACACACACACGCACACGTACGCACGCACGCACGCACGCACAAACACACACAAACACACACACACACACACACACACACACACACACACACACACACACACACACACACACACACACACACACACACACACACACACACACACACACACACACACACACGCGCACACACGCTCGCACGCACGCACGCACACACACACACAGGGCAGAAAAAGAAATCACTGAGAAATTTTGAAATACACCATCAATTGCCACGAAGTTTACTACGCGCAAAACACTGTAAAATGACCGTCCATGCGTTCACCACATTTTTACTGAATCTGAATGCCGCACGAGAAAAAACTGGCGTTAATGATCAACAATGGTAGTGATGAAGTCTGAGCGATTTAAGAAGCGTAACATTGGTCCGCGAAGGACGCGTGCAGTGGAGAGGCTGCGTGTTTAACTCCACAGTCGGGACATGGCGTTCCAGTTAACTTTGTGCTTCGATGCATAAAACAGCGTTTTCCTCAAAAAGTTAACTGGAACGCCCATACATTTCGTCGGACACGTTAAAAATTAATATCTCGAAACTGGTTCAGTCCTGAGAATTCGTTCCAAGTGGTTACGCCTTGCGAACTCAGTGGCTATAATTCGTAGATTGAAATATGTGCCGTAAAATCATTAATTAAAAAGTTAACTAGCGTAATTATGTTAATTATTCAATTAGGCTTTTTGATTTCTCGTGGAAGTAATGGCCGCCTCATCGAGTAGTTTAGATCAATGATTATAATTGTGCTATCTGCCACAGGCAATTTTTAAAAATTTGGTGCAGCTAAAATGAAACACCCTGTATATAACGGCAAAGATAATAAGGATAAGACGAGCTCGTACAGACCAGTTAGGGTAACGTCGGTGATATACAGGGTGTCCCAACTATCATGCACCAAGATTTAAAAAAAAAAGAGCAATTGCGTTATTCGAAGAAACCCTGGGGCATATTGTTTACAGTACAGTGGAGTAGCCGCCAGTAATCTTTCGTTACAGAAATTTATTTAGATAATTGTAATTAATTATCTAACTTAAGAAGTACTGTCCCACTTATCAAAGTATCAATGAGAAAATTGTAGAGCACCATGAAAAACTCTCGATACAGTTTTCTGTTGCTCAATGCGTGCTAAATAAAAGTGTTTTTCCGAGCGTGAAAGAAGCCCACGAATACCCGCAAAATTGCCGCGCGAATGGCCGCTTTATGCCGGCCCAATATCAGTCACTCCTAAGGCTCTATTCTCGACACGCATGGCGACTGCACGGCCGCCATTATCCGCCATCTTGGCTGTCTTATTGGCTGTCCAGAGGTCACGTGTTGTGAAATTTGCGCCGGGAAACGGAAGTTTTGCAAAATGCAATTTTACGTTTTCATCAGAATGACGAAACGTGACGTGGAGCTGCAAATTTTATCGACTAATATTTTTTGTGGTCATTGGCACCTATATTGCGACTTTAGCACTTTAAAATGAAAGTGGACGGTAGCGTGCAGAAACCCGTGCAATGCATCTGCAATTTCACGAATATGTGGTGGCGTTCCAAGATAGCCGGCGTGTCAGCTAGTTGATTGGCTGAAGGAATATCGCGTGAAGAGCGTCACAGGAAGGGTTGTTTCGTAAACGTCAATTTGACGTTGCGTGACGTTGCGCTGGGCCGCCATTGCAGAGATTTTCCGCCATAATTTGTGGTGCGACGAGCCGCGCGAATTATGGTAATGAGCAGCCATATGCAATGGCAGTCGAGAGGCATGCGTATCGCCGCATTTTCCCTGTCATTTGGGGCCATAAAAATCTTTCGTTCACAACGCGTGCTCATAGCATTTGCATCGCTCTCGGGTGGTGTTGGCATTTGTGTTTTGAACCATCATATTTATTAAAAACACGTTTATTTGAAATAATGTTTGTTAAAACTAAGAAACTTTCTGCAACTTTTTGCAATTTTCACTACTGCGTCTGTATCGTTATCAATATTAATGACTTTTCGCGTCATCAAAGGCGACTTTTTAATTTATAAAAAGAAATGTACACAAGGCGGCGCCTTGAAGTTTCCTCTCGCGGTGCGAGTAAGCAGCGGAGTGAACAAGAGATGGCAGTGTCGGCGCTTGCGTCGCGCAAGCGGATGCCTGTTGCGAGCGCAACGCTATCGATGATATTCGGCCGCTTCTCAGCCAAACGAGTCGGACTGAGTCACTTGCGTTTCACGAGATAGCGATATCGCGGCCTAGAGCGCGCGCTCATCATCACTGGTAGGTCGCTTATGTTGTATCAAGGTAGAAACCAAGCGCGTGGGCGCCATTATACGATGACTCATTCCGTTTCCGGAGGACACGCATCCTTACTAACGAAGCAAAAAATAAAATAAAAAAAATTATGGGGTTTCACGTGCCAAAACCACGATCTGATTATGAGGCACGCCGTAGTGGGGACTCCGGAAATTTCGACCTTTACGTGCACCTAAATCTAAGTACACCGGTGTTCTCGCATTTCGCCCCCATCGAAACGCGGTCGCCATGGTCGGGATTCGATCTCGCGACCTCGTGCTCAGCAGCCCAACACCATAGCCACTGAGCAACCACTTTGTTTCTTTTCTTGCCGTTACCACTGAGCAACCACGGCGGCTGCTAACGAAGCAGACGACAGCTTGTGCGCATGCAGACGACGGAAGCGAGAAACGATTTTGATGGAATATTCGTACGCTTTGAGCTAGTTGGTTTATTTTTACTGGGGAGGAAAACTGTTTTGCTTTATCGAGAACGCTAGGTTCAATGCCTACATTACAGACTCTTAGGCAAAACGTCAAATTTGCGTCACGTTACGAAAGCAAATCAGGGCCATCCGCGCCATTTTGTAAGCGTCGCGTTTACGTCACACCTGGAAGAAAATGGCTGCATGTGCAGAATAGGGGCTCTAGACAATAGAATCCAGCACGCTCTCGCTGTGAAGTCGTCTATATATAGGAAGGCGAAGCTCCCATTGAACACTCATGCTTTCGAAAAGGACGACCGGGATAGGCGCAGTCCGTGTACAACATAAAGATATCTGAGCCGCCCTGCATTCCCGTGTGATATCATGGTTAAAAGGATGCATTCCTTCTGTTATCTATGAGGCGCTGACCGCACCTTATCCAGCAGGCTCGCAATCTCGAGAAGAGAGGGGAAACAAAGAAACGGCTGCGTCCACGTGGCAGGTTACAACGTTTACAAGGCGGCAACGCCTTTGCGCCATAGCTAAATTTGTCTATACTTGTTAAGCGCGCAGTGAATCTATGCAAGTATTCCGCGCTCTTTTGTTTGTTCAAGAGCTGGCACGAGTCTCCAAGCGACAATGCGAAACCATTTTTTTTACAACCCTTGACCTTAAGGAGTTGCGTAACTAATCATATCATTTTCTGTGCACAAAATGTCCTGAGCTGCTGACGTATATATAAATAAAAAAAAACTAGAAAAAACATCTGATATGGTAAAGGTTGTTGTCAATCCGACAATATTGAGTTTGTCTGATTGAAACCGCAGTATTATTTGCCAGGGTAAGTATTATTTGCGCAGTATTATTTGCCAGGGTAAGTATTATTTGCGCAGTATTATTTGCCAGTCAGGAAATTGAAAATCCTTCGCAATGGTGCATCTAACATCATAAATCAGTTACCGAATGTTCGCGCTGTGATGTAAATTCATAGCCCTGCTGTGCAAAAGACTGACCACAGCTTACTATTCCTTGAGCATGCGGACGATGGCCGTGACATAGATATACTATAATTCTGGGGTTTTACGTGCCAGAACCACAATGTGTATAAGATGCACGCCGTAGTGAGAGACCCCGGATTAATTTTGACCACCTGGGGATCTTTACCGTGCACCGAAATCTAAATACACGAGTGTTTTTAATTAAAATGAATTCTGGAGCTTTACGTGCCAAAACCACGATATTATTTGAGGAACGCCATAGTGGGGGACGTCGCACTAATTCTGAGCACCTGAGGTTGTTTAACGTGCACCCATGCACGGTACACGGGCGTTTTTTGCACGTCACCCCCAGCGGAATGCGGCCGCGACGGCCGGTATCGAACTCGCTCAGCTGCGCAACGACATAGCCACTGGGATACCGCGGCGGGATGACGTTTCGATTGGCCAATTCAGATTAAACATGGCATACATGGTATTGCGGAGTCGCATGTGCATGTTCCACAATGATTTTCGAGCTAGTAGCTTGCTGACGCGTCGTGGGGTAAAAGTTTCTCCTGTAAAATAATAGGGCAGAGAAATGGAGGCTCGGACTTTGGTACAGGTAAGAGAGATTGATGAAGATGAAATGTGCGTACACACATGCACGTGTATCGGTGAGCGAGACGAGTGAGGTTCTCTTTACAATGGGCCAGCACGGCCTTAAGTGGTCTTCGATATCCCTCGCTTATCACTGTACTCTTGTCCACGCTTGCGATCCTTGAGTGTAGCAAAAGCGAAGCAGCAGGTCAGGGTCGTTTCCCGTGTAAGGACGATATGGGAAGAGCCGGTTCAGTCTAAATTGCGCGCTTCGCGTGAACGAAAAGCAGATGCCCTGGCAGAGCGTCACTGTCCTCAGAGTGCTTCTATGCCAGACATGTTAAACATTTTAACCCCAGAAATCACGAAAATCTTTCCACATGAAGGAAAATGACAACTTTCTCACCTTTATTTCTGGACCACCGGGAGTATACATTCGCGCGCGCGCGCGCACGCACGCAGGCACGCACACACAAATGTTCGAATTATACACAATTCGTGGAGAAATTAACTAATTAATAATTGGTCTGTAGAGCTATCCACAACTGAAACTTCCCTTGAGTGTGTCAGAAAAGCTACTATAGGCTTTGCGTTATTTTTCCCACGCTTAAATGATTACTATGAGGTATCAAAACCAACATATCAAAAATGATACGTTGGGCTTTCTGAGGTTAATCCCAGAAAGCCCAACGTAATCCACAGTGCAGCCCACAGTTTAGAGGATATCGCCATGATTATTTTTGCCGAATATCAGAGCGCCACGGGCCGCGTGCTCCAGAGTCTTTGCAATCCTTATCTCCATGCATTGTGACAACTGCAGAGCCGAGCGTGACGTCAAGAGGTCTCGATGCTCGCACCTGTAGACGGCGTTATTTCTGCTACGTCTACCAGTGCGCGTTCGCACTTTCAGCGTTGTCGAGGTCCCAGAGCGGTGCGACAGGGCGTGTCGCCAACGATCGGCCGATTCGGCCGCCAGGCGATTTCGCTGAAGAACCACGATTCATTACAGCGTGACGGGCTTTCGTGCCCACGACGGCAATAATGTGTTGGCAAGGGCTAGTTGGTTCTGTGACATGATGGTACACTACACTGCGAAGCAACATGGTTGACAGGGACGTGAACAACTGGGACACTAGAAACACACACAGCACTGTACGGACTCTTTGATAGAACTGCTAAACAACTTTTTTGCTTTAGCCTCAGTCGTGTCACTGCGTCTTCACTTTTTTTTTTTTTTTTCACGCCCGCGTCTCCATTTTGTGACAGTGCATTTTCCCACATGACCTAGATTTTCTAGCGCATTCGCATCGCTTTTTGGGCTCACATTACCAACTGGCTAGTGAAAATATTGCTATCTACATATGCTAGATGAGTTGCAGCAGCAGATGCTGCTACTGCTGATGATTACTGTAAAAAGCGGTGAGATGCCCATCAAGCAAAAGTGATTGTTGTCTTTTTCATCACGCTCCCATCTTAAAGATTCAAAAATAAACTTGAATTTGAATGTAGGAAGTTACTAGGATAGATGGCGTAAGCTCGAAATGGTAGGTGATAAAATGGGTCACGTACTCGTGGCGGAGATGAGTGGAAATAAGTAACACGACCTTTTGTTCGGTGTCATTGCCGGTCAGGCGGATGTAGTTCCCGTGTGCATATATTTAGCAACTTCACATGCACCATCTTTCGATTCTGGGGAGGTATATGACCGCGTTTTGCTGCGTCGTGCAGCCTTAGGTTCCACATTAGGTGTCCTTCCACATTTAGCGTACTATTGTCACATCCGGTGAGGTGTGAGATGGTAGTGGCCGCATTGCTCACACCAGGTACCTACGGATGTATTGTCGCGTTCCAACCTTCGCAACTGCTATAGTAGATGCCAAACTATGAATGCAGGTGCAAATTCACCAAGGTACAACTTAGAGGGTTTGTATAATTGCGCCAGCTAATTACGTTTGCCCTCTTCTATATAACATCATTACGAAGGCAGACCAGGGCGAACTTTTTTCAGTGAGACCTCGTGCCATCATAACCAAGTTTGTATATGGAGTCGAAACACGCCTAATTGCTGCCGAAAGTTCTGTAACGAATTTCGTGCTCGCTGGCTAGCGCTTACATAGTACAGACTGTTGTTCGAACGTCCTTGATTTTCGCTTCCGGAAGTTGTCTTTCGACGCAGTGAAAACTTTGTGATACTGTCGATTAAGTAGTATCAATGCTTCCGATCGAGTGTTTTGTCTACGGTTGTTTCACCAGGGTCAAAAAGTTTCAACACGTTATGTACCTTCCTCTTGTCCTTTGGCTGTTGCATACAGATTCGTATGAAAATCACTGCAGTCATCTAATCACAAAGTTAATGGTTTCATCTGAGTTAGTTGATTCCTGTCATGTACAGTCATAATTTACAGACAGGACATAGAGGAGACAAAACGACACATGTCACTAGCAACTGAAATATTTTATTTAAGGCACAATAACTATATAACGATGGCACCATCTAGTTATGGACACATGAAAAATTTCTTCACGCGTAAGCATTCACACGTAAAGTTGACTGCCGGCAGGCCTAAGAAGCTATGGAACACTTACTTCACGGTCCTGCATACAGACAATTAGCAATGCCTCCCCCCCCCCCCTCCTCTAATAAAAACAAACAAACACAAAACATTAAAACAAGGTAAGAAATGTGTAACCAGACACAAGAAAGCGTGCATATCAAATCTCAAGGTTAAAGATATAAGCACCAAAAGAAAGTTTCAACATGTGTTCAAAACTAGAAACACGTGCAGGTGCATTTTTTTTGGCTGAACCTGACAATGTTCTTGTCGAATATCTCGCTTCTCTTTGTCTACCAGTGAAATTGAAGGAGTGCTGATGGTCGTTGTCTTCAATGCACTAAGTCTCTTGAACACTGTTCCTTGTTACGAGCGACCAATATTGACGTTATGAAATTGTTGTTACATTTGCAATGTCACTTGTGGTAAGTCAAGGCCCGCTCAAATAGCCTTAGCTGAACCTACGGGCCCTCTAGTTCGATCATTTCGGTATGTTCCCCATGTATTTTACCACGCGACAAAGGTATCTAATATACGCGCCAAAACGACTGCACATGAATTTAGATCTATGTGCTTTTTTGCAAATGTTTCGCGGAACAACGTCACTTACCACATAGCCCATAGATACACCTAGCACTTAGCAGGTAGATAATGCTTTGTTAGGTGGCGCTGCTAGGTGTTAGGTGGTGATTGTTGCTGACTTGCTGAAGGTGGTGATTGCCGCTGAATGAGGAAGCGATTAGCGTGTACGCCTTGACCGAAACGCATCTACGATATTTTGAGCAGCCGCCTACTATTGACAATTTCGTATGGGAAGGGTGCAACAAAATGACCGGGTCAAGGAGAGGCGGAGGCGTAGGCATGCTAATTAGGCGAGTTCTGAAGTGGCAAAGGGTAAAGGCGTCATGTAAGGAACATTTATGAATTAGCGGCACATGGCAAGACAAAAAGACATGGCTTGGACTAGCTTACCTATGGACAGGTAGTGATAGCAGAGATGAAATTGATTGATTGCAATAGAAGCGATATTATGGAGTTCAAGAAATCGGGTCAGGTGATATTAGTGGGAGATTTGAACGCGCACATGGATAATTTAAACAGATATACTGATTACAATGGTTCTCTAGTGCTGGATCGATATGTGTGATAAACAGAACCTTATAGTAGTTAACAGGGAGAATAAGTGCCATGGACAGGTAACGTGGCAATGAGGAAATAGGCAGTCGTGTAACGACTATGCCTTAGTGTCAGAAACGTGTACGAAGAACTAGATCAAATGATAATAGACGAAAATGGAAAAAAATAGCCTGGGTAGCGATCACATATGTTTAACGTTAAAGCTTGGAAGATATACTAACGGAAAACCCGAACCAATAGCATCAGAATTTCTAAAAATGAATGAAGAGCAAATAACAGAGATCGCACAAAACACAAAGAAGAAAATGGAGGCTTTTTCTACAGCAGTCAGAGAATATAAGGAACTGGTAGACGTTATGCAGCAGGAAATAAGACAGACACGGCAAAAAAAAAAAAAAGGTTGGATTGGAAAGAGGAAACCGCGTAAGTGGCGGAACAAGGAAATAAAGCATAGCTATAGAAGAGCGTAAGCAGGCGTCTAGGGATCATAGAAAAGCAAAAAAAGTTGGGATTATACGAAGCAGAGGTGTTCCTTAGATGTAACAAATACCGAGAAAAGAAAAGGGTGGTGAGTGAGTTCGAGCAAGAGAAAATTAAATGCGCAAGTGAACTTTGGGTGCATAACATTCCCAAAAGAGACAAAGGCGCCACAAAAAGACTCTGGAACCCTATAAGAGCACTCGGAGCTGCTACTGAAGATTCACAAATGGCTATAAGGGATGAAGATGGTAACATCTACCAAGGAGACGATGCGCTGCGGTACATCGCAGACGTTATAAGGGATAACTTCGGCACGAACGAACGCGTAGTTCAGACAACTGATTCAGCTACAACAGAGAAGCCTCAGAGATCAAAATTTAGCATAGAGAAATTTTATTAGAAAAAAGCAGAAGAAAATGTCCCTAATAGCATCGCAGCAGGACCCTTTGAAATCCCAAAACAGCTAATCAAAAACCTCTGTCCAAAGAGCATGGCACTGCTGACTAATGCCATAGAGTAAGTTATTAGAACGAAGAAAATTACGGTTCGATGGCGCGAAAGCAAGATGAACTTCATCTACAAAGGTAAAGGTGATAAGGATAAGACGAGCTCGTACAGGCCAGTTACAGTAACGTCGGTGATATGTAGAATGGCAATGCAAACCATAAAATTAGAACTGTCGAAGTGGGTGGAGAAAAATGATGTACTGGGGGAACTACAGAATAGGTTCAGGCCAGGCAGACGCTTAAAGGATAATATGTTTGTACTAACTTATTGCAAAGAGATTTCAGTAGCTTAGAATAGACCTTAATCGAAAGGATTTCTAGATATTAAATGAGCCTATGACAACGTAGACAGGGAATTGGTATAGGATATTCTTATGCTCGAAGGCTTAAAGTCGATTTCGTGGAGCTGATGAGGGAGATCTATTGAGCCAACCGAGTACAAGTTGTATGGGAAGGTCGAAAAGGTAATGAAATGGTGGGAATTCATCAAGGACTGAAGCAAGGATGTCTTCTATCTCCATTGTTGTTACGCTTTGTGTTAAGCGCATAGAAAGACTACTGGAAAACAGCGAATCAGGGTTTGATTTATCCTACATGCGTAATGGGAATGGTGCAACAGAAGGTCCCTGGACTGATGTATTCGGACAACATAGTGTTACTACCGGACAGTAGAAGAGATTCACAGACACTTGCGAATATCTGTGGCAACGCACCGACAAATCTAGGCTTTAAGTTTAGCACAGAGAAATCGGAAATTATTATTTTTAATGAAGAGACGAGTAATTGGGCAATTCTAGAGTAAGTCATACCCATAGTCAAGCAATATAAGTATCTCGGCGTATACATAAATGAAGGAAAGACTTACTCAAGCACTCACCAAGATAATCTGAAAATAAAGGGGACGCGGAATGCAGCAATGATGAAAGAGAGCACTATGGGGCCACAATAAGTACGAGGTGGTGCGTGAAATCTGAAAGGAGAAATGGTGCCAGCGCTAACGTTCGCAAATGCCATTCTATGCTTAAAACTGGATATCTTGTCGGGGTTGGAATTTACTAAAGATTAGTAGGCCGGTTACCTTAGGAAGCCCAAGGTAAACCCACAAATGAGGCAGTACAGCATGACATGGGTTGGGCCTCTTTTGAAGTCAGAGAAGCACAGAGCAAAATTAGTTTTGAAGAAAAACTCGGGAGCAGGGATGAAAATAAATGGGCGGTTAAAATGCACGAGTATTTGTACCTGGTAAGCGCGGACACAACATGGAGGAAGAGATCCGAATAGTTGGCAACCAAGTACAGGATAATTGAAACTGTAAATAGACAACCAGGAGGTATCAGAAATAAAGTGAGAGAAACAGAGACAATGAATTGGATGCCAAGAATGGAAACAAAGAGGACCACGGGGAAAAAATTAGAAGGGAAAATCTGTACTATAATACAAAGGGCAGTGCCTTGCTATTTGAGGCTCGAGCCAGTTGCCGAAGACCAAAACAAGCGGAGCAAATATTCGAAACTAGATGAGGCATGTGTATGCTGCAGCAAAAATCCGGACACCGTTCAGCACATCCTAATGGAATGGGAAGAGATTCACCCAGTAAGGACCGTGTACGTAACGTACACCTTCCATAAGCGCTTGGGTTTTAAGTGGACAGATGCATCAACCAGTCAGCGGTCGAGGTAAGCAAGATATGTTTAGAGTATTGGTGCAAAAAAAGCAGGGAATAGACTGATACGACTGCATCTCTTACAGTCATAGGTAGCAGTACAAGGTAGATTTTGAGGGGGAAAAAGATTAAGATGTGTACAAAAATGCTAGATAAAAACATCTATAGCATACCTGAATAAATCAAGCAGGCTAGGTGACCATTTGTCACCGCCCTGTCAAAGGGATGCCATTAAATCATCATCATCGTCATGGTTTACTGGCGGCAAGGTGGCTAAGAAACCACAGCCTCGCAGAAGGTTGAAAAAGAGCTAAGCGCATGAACTGTGGGCATTTACAAATAATTTGCTTTGACTTCATGACATTGCATGAAATAGTGAAGTATAGCAGTGTTAGATGCATTCTTATGGAACAAATTATCGCGGTCTTACGGAAGCTATATATATTGTTGCAGCACACAGCCAACAGATGCAATGCGGGTTTGTGGAAGGAGCTAGTAGTGTGTCTTTAGTTTGCCATGTAATACAGTGGTCGGTCATCCGTTTTTGCTTTTGAAGGGATTGTCGTTGTTTAACGCTCTCCACATATAGCCTTCACCTCTCCAGAGTGTCAGCAGTTACGGCGAAGACGGCGTGCAGCAAACGTACGACGAGTTCGACCTTCCTTGATATGCTTCAGGTGGCAGGGGACGTGTTATCGAGCCTGCGTGTATTAGCCATCCTTTAGGGCGTCTCTAAAGTATGTATGGTATCTGTGTTTGGCCGTCCGGTGTAAGCGCCTGGAGGTGCGCGCGAGGCTCCAGAAAGTTGTAACTCAGACGACAAATTACCTCTGCAAGCAAGGCCTTGAAGTGTCATAGGACAAATGGGCACTTTTGGCACTTATGCGTAAAGCCCATGGCGTATTACAACATACATACCAATCAATGGAGTAACAATACAGCATGCCAGAACACACAAATTTGTAAGTCTCATTATTTATATATACCTCTTGTGGAGTCCCCATGTGTCGTATATGAAGAAGCGGTTGACAAGTATCACCTTTTCAAGTCCTTTGTCGGAAAGAAATTAGCAATGTCTGTGAAAGCTATGCTCCAGTTATACAGGAAGCTTTTTCTAGGCTTTCTGCGGTACAGCTTGCCCGCCCTGACCATTGCATCGCAAGCAAAACAACCCTATTTATGATCCAAGGTGTTTAGGCTCAACTTCTTCGTATTTGTCTAGGTCTTCCTCAAAGTCTATCAACAGTGGGAACTATGGAAATTACCTCATGATTACCTCATTACGACCCATATTACAGTTGAAGAGCTCAGGACACACATAAGACATCTTGTCCGGACACCTTGTCCCACTTTATCTTCTCTACATAGTAACGCATATCGCACCTCGTTCTGCCGAAGAGTATCAAGTCAGTCTGGATCATATACTACATATATCATTTGACCTCACACCTGAAGCGACCCCTTCGACGCCTCCTTTGTGCCCCTCTGGCGCCTAATTCAGCCGCAAGACCGCCTCACTACGTACCAGGTGTAAAAAAGTGGGTTTCCCATCGCCGGCTCCGAAGCAGCTTACCCTACTGCTAGAGATACAGCGAGTACACATACGCATATATTTACCTACGGCTCGGTCTGGCCGAGCAGCTCAACCGTAGCTGTTGTCAATTTAGCAAAAGTCACCATCATCGCTTTCAATATCGTTCATTGAATTATATATCGCCGGCTGCCCAACTTGCAGTCCTTGATGTCGCACTGCGTTTCATTGATGGTGAACCATTACACAAATGGCCGATTTTCTGCGACATGAAGGTGGCACTGCAGTGTCTACTGTCAGCCTTGCATCGCGATCCACATAAACAATTGGTATTTGAAATTGCTGAGATGATATACCGCCTTGCTGAGATGGGATACGAGGTAATTTTCAGTGGCTACCAAGTGTTTGTGACATTATCGTCAATGATATACGGATGAAGCTGGTCGATTAACCCATAGAAACAATCAGTAGTTATCAATCTCGCTATCCAGGACCTACGTTTCAGAAAAACTTTGTATTAGCACGCGGGTACGCACTATCTGATTGGAATGGGCCGCGCTTCAGACACAGCCGTCTTCGATCCCTGAACCCTACCTTAAGCCCTGACGAGACGAGACCATTTTACACAGACTGTTTTGGGCATAGCGTTCCCCATTGCCTACGCTTTCCGCATGGGTGGCCGCCACCGCACCCTGTGACCACTGCGGTGAACTTATCAGTTATATTCTGAGCCAGAGCCCACAGTATTGTGTGCAGAGCCGGTCACTCACCTCTGTGCTCAAGAAGTTGAACGACCGGCCTCTGTCAGAATAGATAATCCTTCAACATAGACGTGACTCATCATCCCAACGAAAGACCATGTGAAAGTATTGTCTTTTGCGATCCACCACATTCTGCGAACGCCTATAGTGTTTTCAGATTTTTTTGTATGTGCATTTGTTTCCGATTACATCTGTATTTTTTCTAAAGCCTCTCCCCTACCCCCGTGCACGGTAGTAAACTGGAAGCTTGCTTGTGATAAACTTCACTGTCTTTCCTCTTTTTCTCCCTCTGTCTTAGTGCGTGTGCATCGTTTCTTTGATGTGGGGACTGTTTAACTTTTTCTTTGACTCCTTCATGCTGTTTCGAAAAAAATACAAGTGCAGATCATTAAAGAACAGAGAACATATAGAAACCTATCCTTGATACATTTTTAGATACTTTTACAAATTCCTGAAACTTAGATTCATCGTTACCTGTTAATGTGTGTGCAAGAAAGACTGCGGAAATTACGTAACTGTCTACTTCCTCTATGGTATTCGGTGATTCGGATGCTCTGCCATGGGCATAACGGTGCCCATACGTGTGGTGAGGAAATCGTGATGCCTTCCTCTTGGTTCATCCATGTTACATGTTTTAAAAACACGCAGCAGGACAATATTACCTCAAGTGGTTTCGGTTTGCTCTTGGATACCTCAGAAAAAGTCACTGAACTCAAGCCTACGACAGATTCTCAGGAACAAATCTAGAAAGTTTCCAGTTCTTACTGCAAATATTGTCAAAAGCTTGGGACAATGAGATAGAGTTTGCTTTGAGAAAACGAAAAAAAAATAACGTGCAGGCAAACAGATATTGGCTGCTAAAGATTATTATCGCCAGGTGCTTAAGTAATGTTTGACATATCCCCATTGTTACGCCAGCCCTACAAGCGCTGTGGGCAGAGGGTTCAACTAAATATTGTGTAGGGGATATAAAAGCACTCTAAAAGAGCGCTGCTTCTCAGGTAGACTGTAAGCTTTCTTCAAGTTTCTACGATGCAATGATCCAAATCCGTACCTGCCGCGCTGGCTGAGTGTGAGCCAGTACATGATGTTCTGCTCCCGAGTCCGAGGTCGCGGGTTATACTTCCAGCTGCGGCGCGCGCATTCCGATGGGGACGTAATAAATATAAAAACGAGGAAAAAAAACCGACCGTGTATACAGTGATTCGCTTACACGTTAAAGAACCACAAGTGGCATAATTAATCTGGGAAGGAATAATGTAACGATTCTATTCCAATGCTATTCATTTTTGTGTTTCATCAGGGATCAGAGCGGTGGTCCGCCGAAGTTATCACCGGGATCGGCCGGCCGTTATCGATGTATAATAAGAAAGGAATATAATCGATAGAGAGGAATTCTTACATTATACCGGTCCTGGAATATTCCACTATGGCGATAGCCCTTGTGTCGTTTGAGGCATTAAAAATGAATGAATGAATGAATGAATGAATGAATGAATGAATCAATCAATCAATCAATCAATCAATCAATCAATGAGCTTCCTGGAATCGCTGCAGAGAATTGTGATGAAGAAGGAATAAAAACAAAACGCAGTGCGTTGAGGTTTCAGTATTTGTTAAAGGACCTTGCATGTTATAAATCAATTCAGAATTCAGCACTAGGATTCCGCCCATAGCTTAGCTCCAACTATGGGATGTAAAGCCCCAATTGTGGTCTTATAATATAGTTTAGTGCAAAGTAACAGATTCGCCTTAAATTCCAGACTTCTCCGTCAGGTTCCTCGTCATCTTGTCGCAAAAATCGGTTTCATCTGAACGCCGCATACATCTACGTCGTCGTGTACTAGGCCTTAATCCTTATGGGTGCAATGTGGTGTGTCCGAAGCAGTACAATAGATTATAAACAGTAGAAGCTGTAGAATCATCATCATGATCATCAGCCTATATTTATGTGCACTGCAGGACGAAGGCCTCTCTCTGCGATCTCCAATTACGCCTGTCTTGCGCTAGCTGATTCCAACTTGCGCCTGCAAATTTCCCAACCTCATCACCCCACCTAGTTTTCTGCCACCCTCGACTGCGCTTCCCTTTTCTTTGTATCCATTTTGTAACTCCTATGGTCCACCGTCTATTCATCGTACGCATTACATGGCCTGCCCAGCTCCATTTTTTCCTCTTAATGTCGAGTAGAATATCGGCTGTCCTCGTTTGCTCTCTGATCGACACCTCACTTCCTGTCCCTTAACATCAGGCCTAACAATTTTCATTCCATCGCTCTTTGTGCGGTCTTTAACTTGTTCTCGCGCTTCTTTGTTAACTTCCAAGTTTCTGCCCCTTACGTTAGCCCCGGTATAATGCAATGATTGTACACTTTTCTTTTCAACGACAGTGGTAAGCTCCCAGTCAGGATTTCGTAATGCCTGCCGTATGCACTCGAACCGAATTTTATTCTTCTGTAAATTTCCTTCTCGCGATCAGGGTCCCCTGTGAGTAACTGACCTAGATAAACGTACTCCTTTACAGTCTCTAGAGGCTGAATGGCGATCCTGAATTCTTGTTCCCTTGTCAGGCTATTGAACATTGTCTTCTGCATAATAATCTTCAACCCCACTCTTACACTTTCTCAATTAAGGTCCTCAATCATTCGTTGTAATTCGTCTTCAATGTTGCTGATTAGGACAATGTAATCTGCAAACCGAAGGTTGGTGAGATATTCGCCGTTGATCCTCACTCCTAAGCCTTCCCAGTCTAAGAGCTTGAATACTTCTTCTAAGCATGCAGTGAATAGCAATGGAGAGATTGTGTCTCCTTGCCTGACCCCTTTCTTGGTAGGTAACTTTCTACTTTTTCTTGTGGAGAACCAAGATAGCTGCGGAATCCTTGTGAAAATTTGCCAAGATATTCACGTATGTCTCCTGTACTCCTTGATTACGCAATGCTGTAGAATATCAAGCTTTGAATTCTGTCTTCTGACTGATGCAGGACATTGGCCTAATTAACAATATCTGCAATAATTTCACCGGTAACGTTACTTTTGTCTTACCGTTGCATATCACGACGACGCCAAGTACGTTGTTACGTACACCCCGGCGGGATTTTCTGCTTTTTGAATAAAGAAGTTTTTTTCTCTCTCTTTCAACGAATCTTCATTTAACATTGCAGCTGCGAGTTGTCATCACGTGACAGCACCATTGGTATTTATTACGAATGTGTTGTCTACCACTTTTCCGCGAAAGTCTGAGCAATGTAATGTATATAAATTACCTTAAAAGTTAGGCCACAACGCTTGCACTTAGACCGAAAATAATGCCGTGGGGCATTGGTGCTTCTGCCGGCACTGGCGTGAGTTCAGTGTACAGATGCATACCGCCTCTACTTAGATACATGCGCATTATCAAAGCCGAATGGCGCTAATCAGTACCGCGCCGCCACGCCGTTTTCTTCTCATGAAGTTGAAATGGATTTGGCTTGAAACTCGAGGCGAGCGACATGTAGTTTGTGGGAAAAAGAGAGAGAGAAAAAATAAGTATGACGAACTAAAAATATTGCCTGCACTGGCACTAGATCAGCGTGTCTAAATTAGATAACCGCGTGGCACGGCGAAAAAAAAAATTCACTAAGCCATCAAAGCACCATACTTGCCAAGGTAGAAAAAGCGCATTGCGTTATTACATTGTCCTGTGGCATAAGTAATTCTCTGTGAACCAAATGTTAAGTGGCACAACCACCTTCCATTCTGGCCAAAAGTACACATAGAACTGACTGTTAACTGCGTAAATACATACTTAGATCCAGCGTATCTGGGCGAAAAGAAAGAAATCGATTGTTGTTATCGGTCTTATGTTCCCTTCTGGTTCCTGATTCGTGGCCCATCCCCGTAGCGTAGTGCGCACGTGCCATAGGTGAGGATGACCATCGTCGTCAATGTGCGTCCCTTGCATGAAAGAAAGCCTTCAGAGGAATATGTTATTGCACAATGTTTTAGGGGAACAAGTATACCAGGTGCCTTTTTTTAGATCTACACAGAATATGTTAACAGACCCACCGTGGTTGCTCAGTGGCTATGGTGTTGAGCTGCTGAGCACGAGGTCACAGGATCGAATCCCAGCCATGGCGGCTGCATTTCGAGGGGGGCGAAATGCGAAAACACCCGTGTCTTTAGGTGCACGTTAGCTTTAGGTGCACGTTAAAGAACCCCAGGTGGTCCAAATTTCCGGAGTCCCCCACTACGGCGTGCCTCATATCAGATCGTGGTTTTGGCACGTAAAACCCCATAATTAATTTTTTTAAATTTGTAAACATTGCCTGTAGCAGATAGCACAATTCTAGTTCTTCAACAATTGATTACTCGAAGAGGCGGACATTACTTGCACAATTAATCGAAATACGTAATTGACTAATGTAATAAGCCCGCACATCTCAAACAGATCAGACAAGCGTCATGTCGCCATTTCTAACTTCTTTATTCTCCTCTTCAATCCCCCCGCTCCCTCCGATGTTCTCAGGCTTCTTCTCATTCGGTACGCTTTACTCCCCCCCCCCCCTTTTTTTTTATTCATCCCTCCTGGGATGATATTTAAACACATTTGCTATGGAAGCCGATTCTTCATTTTCGTTCGCGCCGATATACCAGACAGTTTTTAAGTTGCCTTGCTGACTTGCGGTTTTTACGACACGATACGGTCCTTTATAGACAGATCCAGTATTTGATAGTCCCTTTCTCACGAGAACCAAGTCTCCTACTTCCAGCGCTGGTCACGTTGTGTTTCACTTCTTATCGAAGTTTCTTTTCATTCTTTCTCGGTATTTCGCTTGGCTGTCTTCTGTCCTTCTTCTTTCTGTAAGCTGTACCACCTTGTCGACTCCCAAGGATACATCACCGGGAAGATAAGTTGGTTTTCCAGTAGCAACAAAGAGTGGTGTACATCCTAGACCAGTTGTGTGCGATCGGTTATGATGAGATACTGCTGCTTCAAGGCAGCACTTCCATCCTCCCGGGAAACTTGGGTACATGTTGATGTATTGCTTCAGGTCCCGAATAGTTCGTTCCGCCAATCCATTAGCTGCTGGATGGTACGGGGCAGTGAATCTCAGTGTTACTCCTCGTCGTTCTGCCCATTCCTGCAATTTATGGCTTCGGAAGGCTGGACCATTATCCGATACCAAAACTTTGACGTTGTCAAACATTTTGCGGTTGAGCAATGAGATCACGCTGTTGGCGTCCTCTCTTCCTGGCTTCGCTGCTACCATCCTTGTGCACTCATCCACGCACACAAGGAACGCTTGCGTTTTCTTCACACCTTCCGACTTCTTACGGATTTCGGCGAAGTCTAGGTGGACAACTTCGAATGGTGTCCCTGAATGTTTCGGCAATGTCATTTGTTGAGTTGGTTGTTTGAACTTCACCTTATTCAGTTGACATTCGTGACATGATTGCACATACATCTTCGCGTCTCGTTTCATGTGGGGCCATGTAAATCGCTTCGTGAGCTTCATACAGGTTCGCCTAAATCCATCGTGTCCACCTGAATGAGGGCTATTATGGTAGAGATCCAAGATTTTCGGCACAAGTGTGGGAGGCACTGTAATTTTCCCCGTCACTGTAGGTTGTAGTGGTTTAGTTCCTTTCCAAAGTTTAGCGGCGTTTATTGCTTCTTGGTGAAATAAAACGGGCGTCATTGCCAACCTCGACATTGCATCAGCGTCTTTCATGGAAGCTCCCGGGCGATGACTGACTTCAATGTCAAACTGCTGAAGCTCGTTCACCCAGCGTGCGATTTTTCCTTTATGTTCCGCCAACTTCAAAAGGTGTGTCAGTGCTTCGTGATCAGTATAAAGCTTGAATTTTGATCCTTCTAAGTAGGAGCGGAAGTACCGAATGGCCTTTAGGACAGCGAGGGCTTCTTTCTCAGTTGTTGTGTAATTTACTTCCATCTTAGTGAAAGTGTAACTGTATTAACTCACCACGCGAAGCTGCTGATTGGCTGCCCGGGTGGAGTCTCGTTGATAAAGAACCGCTCCCGTTCCATAATGCGACGCATCTGTATTTAGTTCAAATGGAAGCGTAAAGTCTGGAAGGCAAAGCACAGGGTCAGAAGAAATTAGCCATACCAGCTCTTCGTATGCATAATCGCATTCTCTTGTCCATTGAAAAGGTACATCTTTTTGCGTCAACCTTGTTAAGCACCGTGTCATCATAGCGTATTCTCGAATAAATGCTCTGAAATGGCCGGCTAGTCCCAAAAACACGCGAAGTGATTGGACGTCAGAAGGCTTCACAAGTTTAGCAATGCGCGCCACGGACTCTTCCTTGGTATTTTTAGTGGTACCATCCAATACTCGACCCAAAAAGGTAACTTTGTTTTTAAAGAACTCGCTTTTCTTGAAGTTTACCTTGAGCATGGCTTCGGACAAAGCAGTGAGAACATGCGCAAGGTGTTCTTCATGTTGCTGCTCACTCTTAGAGTATACAATGATGTCGTCCACATATACATTGCAGAAGCGACCAATAAAAGGGTTCAGAACTGTATTCATCATCTTCTGAAACCAACTGGGCGAGTTTTTCCAACCAAACGGAAGACGATTATATTGACAAATGTCGAAAGGAATCACAAAGGCGGTGTATTGCTTGGTTTCTTCTTGAAGTAGCATTTGCCAGAAGCCTTTGCACAGATCTATCCTGGAAAACCAGGCACAGCCGCCTGTTTCGTGAATGATGCTGTCTATCCAAGGCATTGGAAATGGGATCAAATGCGTTTGTTTGTTGATCGCTCTATAGTCAGTGCACAGCCTGAGGCTACCGTCTTCTTTTGGGGCAATGGTGATTGGCGATGCAAATGGCGATACAGATGGACGGATGATACCAGCATCTCCATCTTTTGAAGCTCCTCTTTTAGCCATGTCTTCTTTTCTCTCGATAGGTTGTATGGCTTTTTCCGGACTAAGTAGTGTCGTGTAATTTAAAGGGGACTTCAAACTTGGTGGTACCAGTAGGATAGCCTCCCAAGCAGAACAATTCCGGGTAGAGTTTCTGAATACTTTCTCCATTTTTCGGCCTGAGAATTCGGTTTGCATTAGTCAAAGGTTTGGAATTTTCTTCATCAGGGCTTACAGACACATGAATGTTTAGCCTCAACACTTTCATGTCCGGGCGAGAGAGAAGGAAGTCGTATTCGACACCTTCTATCACCAAGGCAAGAACCTCCGCGTACTGCGACTGATATTTTAGCTTTAAGCTTATCTATTCGCAGTGTTCCTTTTCATGACCATTATACCCTCGTACAAGAACTGATCTGCCTGTGAATATGCCTTCTGCATTTGCTTTGCTTCTCTTGAGTATTGATATTGAAGCTCCACTGTCGACAAGAGCTTGCAGGTTCTGTCCGTTCACTTCAAGGTGTATGTGAAGTAAACTTGAAGAAATCAATAGGATGGTCTCGTTTAGTTTCGGTTGAACACACTGAGGCTTTTGTGGCAGTTGTTTCTGTTTGAACTGTGCTGGTGACTGCAAGGCCTCACCGGGTCGTGAGTCGGTCGCTCTAAGTCTAATATTTGCACTGTCTTTAAGTTGTGATGACCTTGCATCCGAGTTGCTCGACTGAGTATCTGATTGGCGGGGAACATCTGGCCGCGTCTTGCAGCTCCTCTCAGACCGGTAGTGAGGGAATACTTGTAGCAGCTCTAGTAAAGCTTCGAGAGTTTCCGGCCCTTTTATTTGTGCATGCCGTTGCAAATCTCCCGGGAGGCCGTGAATTACAAGTGCTAAGACTGATATTAATGGCAACTCGGGTACAGCAAGTCGAAGCAGTCGCTGCTTCTCAAGGAAGTAGTCAAGCGGTGAACCAGACCTAAAACGGTAGAACAGCACCTGGTCCCATCGCTGTACACTATTTGTCTTGAATGTAGACAGGAAGTTCTCTTTCCACATGCACCAAGGTTCGCAAGCATGCTCTAAGAACCGCAACTCATGCCACTTTCTTGCTGCACCACTGAGAAATTGTCGCATGTTTAAGACCCATTCTTGGTCAGACAGCCATCCGTTGTATTTCGCTGCGGCCTCATAAAAAGTCATCCACCCTTCTGGGTTCCGAAGACCCGTCAAAAGTTTCAGGCCATAAAATTTCAATTGGGTGGTTTCTTTTGTGGCGTAAAGCAGACAGGAGAGTTTCCGTCATGGCATTATGTTGCAAAAATTGTTGCTGTTGCCTCGTTATGGCCCGAAGAATTGTTGATATCTCGTCACACGACCGAATGGTCATCCGAGTACAAGCTGGTTAAACAGGGTCACTGGGATATTCACCTTCGCCGAACCTCGTTTAACAAGCTCTTCGGGCGACACAGAAGCTCGATCCAGAACATCCAGGAGCTCACCCGTTGTTGTGTCCAAAGGGAGGTCGACCGGGGAATCATCCTGGACTTGGTAGCCTTTGAATACCACTCGGTCGCTGTACTTCTTTACGAAAAAAGTCACCCACATCTTCGTTCATCCTGTCGGCTGCGCCAAAATATGTAATAAGCCCGCACTTCACAAGCAGATCAAAACAGATTAAACAAGCGTCATGTCGCCATTTCTAACTTCTTTATTCTCCTCTTCAATCCCCCCGCTCCCTCCGATGTTCTCAGACTTCTTCTCATTCGGTACGCTTCAACTAATTAACAAACTTGCACTAATTAAGTTTATAACTAAATACTTTATGACGCATATGCCATTTACAAATTGCAGCCGCTGAGTTTGCAAGGCGTGTCACTTGAAACGAATTCTGAGGATGGCAGCAGTTTCTAGATATGCGCCGTCAAACTTGTGGTAAATATGCATCGTTGTTCCACTAACTTATTCAAGAAAACGCCGTTTTCGCATAGAAGCGGAAAAGTAACTAAACCGCGAATATACGCATTTCGTCGCATACTTTGGGAATGAATATCTCGAAATTGGTGTCATCCTCAGAATCCATTCCGAGTGGACCCGCCTTGTGATTGCGAACTCACCGGCTACAATTCGTAAACGGCTACATGTGCCGTAAAGTAATTAGATAAAAACTTTATTAGGGAAATTTTGTAAATAGTTGAATCTGCATTTCGACTTCTGCAAGTAATGTCCGCCTCTTATCCCGGCTCAAGGATTAGAATTGTGCCATCTGCCACAGGCGATTTTGAAAAATTACATTGGCGGGCCAAACTAAAGGTATTGGATGATTCGACGAGCGAAAAACTTTTGCCACGTAGCGGGTGCTCACTGCAGGCGATGCATGTAGCAAGTATTAAACTCAACGCATCGCCTTGTACCGAACTTGGACACCGTGAGAAGTTTATCGCAAATGGAATACAGGACACGAAGTTAATGAGGAGTCCAGCGCATCGAACGAAGCTCCTCGCCAACGGGAAGCTGGAAGGAAGGCCAAGCTGCGAGTACGTCATCTAACCGAGAATCGTGCAGGCTTTCACTCAATTTTCACGAAACATCCTGTCCAACTTTTTTTATAAGGAGTGCGAACGGCTGCAGTGCTCATTTGTGCACTGCTACAGAGCGTGCAATGCGGTGCCTTCGAGAAATGCATGATGACCACAAGTAGTTGGACCACATCTAATTGTCCGGCAAGTCAGCCCGCGAGGGTGGTTACAAGAACCGTCGCCTTCAGCATGGTATGGCCAATGGCAGCGAGGGTGGCTAAATCTCAGTGTTCCCCTCTCCTCATTACTTTCATACTAACTCATTTCATGAGTATTTAAGCCGGCTGGTGTGCATATTGCTCGTGCCTCGCTCGGTCGTTGAATGGCTGAGTATCGCGAAACCGTGCACAATAGCAAGGTGCTTATCAGGCGAAATTGAAACTGTTGCACAGACGTGCAAGTCTTGGTCCAATCGCATTGAATACTGGCGATCTGGCGCGGAGCTGATGAGGCACGAAGTGTGTTGGTAGCCTCTGGCACGAATTACGCGTCAGTGTGACGGGCTACCGGCCTTGGTAGGTCAGTGGCTATGGAGTTTCGCTGCTGAGCTCGAGGTCCCGGATTCGATTCCGGCCACGGCGGCCACATTTCGATGGAGCGAAATGCAAAAGCGCTCGTGTACTTATATTTCTATGCAAGTCAATGAACCCCGGGCGGTTAAAATTAATCCGGAGTGCCCCACAATGGCCTGATTATGGCGTGATCATGGTCTGGCAAGTAAAACTCCACAATTTAATTTTATTCATTATGACGTGCTCCACACGATCGTGTCCATAAAGATCGAGGGTGTAGAGGAAATGGAGCCATACAAGTGCTGTGCATATGAATAAAATTCGTGGCTGAGCAAAAATCCCACTGTTTCATAGGACAGAGGTTTCCTGTTTGGGTAATTCCTTTGAAAAAGTAATTAACTTGTAGGTTTATTTTTGTAGTGTTGTAGCGCCCTTACAATAACATAAAAATGAATGGCTTTCCAAGCCTAAATACGATAAAAAACGATAACGATATTTGCTTCTCGTTTGTTTTAAAAGCACATCTACTTAGTAGAATGCCATTCAAACTGAAAAGAAGAGCGAAGCAATATTTCTTGCAAATGGATGCTAAATAAAAATTTGCGTAGCTTGCAATGGAGGCACAATGCTAAAGAAACAGCGGAGCTGATGGGCACCTAGCTAGTCCTGGCTTTTGGGCTAGGCTAAGCACTACCAAGTCATACCCGGTTTGTTCCGGAATTTATGGATTATTCATCGATTGTCGATTAGCTATTGGTTGGCTATCGATTGGCTATAACAAGGTATTGGCCCAGTCTTTGGGCTATGCTAAGCACTGCCAAGTAATCCTCAACATTTTCCAGAATTTAATAATTATTTATCGATTATCGATTAGCTACTGATTGGCTATCGATTGGCTATCACAAGGTATTGGCCACGTATTTGGGCTAGGCTAAGCACTACCAAGTCATTGCCAGCATTTTGTCCAGAATTTATTGAATATTGATCGATTAGTCATTGAATGGCTATCTTTACTGACTAAGCTTAAGTAGTCCCAACCATGCTTAGCTAGACTTAGCCAGGCTCAGCTTCGCTAGTTCACATGGGTATGTGCCATTGCGCTTGGACCCTTTCTGCACTACCGCCAGGATGAGCCCACATTTTCTGTTCGCGGTTGACACATTACGCCCGGCCACCCCTTTTAACATCCCCAACCCTTTTTAACAGCTGCGCTGTTAAAAGGGGTGGGGTATGTGCTGAAGTGTGCTATATCAATGGATGTGAAAGAGGCAGCCGACCTTTCCACGTCTCAATGACGACATCAATTGCGTCAGGGCCGGGATATTGTAGCGATGCCTTTCCGGTAATAATGCCTTTTCGCGCTTATCGCGCTTTGTCAGTGGTCAGAGTGACGGACCGCTCGCGTTATCAACGGGATCAGCCGGCCGTGAGCGGTGGATGATAGGACTAGTATGGAATAAGTCATAAGTCATCGCTACAAAATCGCGGCCCAGGTCTCAGCGAAAGAGTGCAGGGACGCCGAAGGAAGGGAAATACAAGGAGGAGGAGAGAGAGAGACTAAATGCACCGCAACGTACCCCGCTGTCCTACGCAAATTGATTGCAACAGAATAAGCCGTGAGTGATGTACCATAGAACCATCAAGAAGTATACAGTGAATGTGTAGCTCATTAACAAACACAATGAGCCATAAGCATAATAGGCGTCTCGAGGAGGTTTGGAAACTAACATACATAGTTTTGTCTGCGGGCACTGAACTCTTCCTTTAAGACAGCACTCGCGATACTCTGTGCATCCAGTAAATGTCGGAAGTTCATGTTCGAGTGCATCTTTAATGGTGACAAAGTCGACTGACCAATAAAATTTTTCTTGTAGGACAGAAAGGATAAATAGAATAGTTCGCAAAAACAAATACTAGTTTCCACCTTCTCATTTTCATGACTTAACAGGGCTTTTCACCCAGAATCACGCCATACTGCCGAAACGAGTGATGGACGCCTGGTGCTCGTACGTATTTTTACAAAGCTTACTTGCTTATCCTTAGAATCTTTATGGACGTTGCTTAGCGGCAGTGAACCAGAAGTCCTGTGAGGATCATTGAACTGCTCCTATAGAGTTTGCTTAAACATAAAAAAGGCAACAAAAGTATTTCGTAAGAGCTTGCTGCGCCAAAGAATGTGAGGAAAAATAACGAACATAATGTTCATTGCTGTTTAGCTCGTCTGTCTTATCACTAGGTGTATTTTTTGTTTCTCAGATAGACGAAGCTGATAATTGTCCGTGGTCAGTACTTGGAGAAAGAACAACTGGGAAATCCCAGTGTTCTGCAGTGAAGTAGTTCAGGTGGCCACCTCGAGTGAGACAGTTACAGTGTCCGTGACATCCCCTCCCCCCCCCCCCCCCCCCCCCCCAACCTTTCCGGGTTTCATCGAGGTGAGGTTATCGGGAGAAACGCCGCAAGGTGTTGATGATAAGGAAGCTTACCACTCTTCTGTCTGTAGGGCAGGAAGCCCTTAGAAATGTGTGCTAGCTCTTGCCGTGGGCGGTGTTCACTCCACTTGAGTCTACGAAAACGTGAATGCAGTTTTGTAAGAAAGCCTTTGGCCATCCCTGTCTTCTCGCAGCACTGAAAACTGAATTCTCACCCATTGCGCAGTGCTTTATTAGACAAGCGACAAGAGAGAACAGTGCTGCGTATTAGGCGAAATTTATGTCGACACTGCCCCTTCGTGTTGACCCAAACGCGGGTTCAACTTGCTTCATAACTTGGACTGTTGTCTCACTTGGCGCAGCACAGAGGAACTCCACTTATAAATACGTCATTGCGCGCGGCGCGAAAAAACAGACCGAGAAAAAAAAGCACGCGTGCTCGAGCGCGCGGATCGGCGGGGGAGCACTTACGTTGGAGCGCTTCAAATGGGGGTCCCCGTATAAACAACTTCCCAACCCGGCAGCTCCGAGCCAAGCGCGGCCTTGGAGAGCGCTCCCCCACTTTTTCCGCCCCCCCCCCCCCCCCCCCCCCTCCGGCATTCCTGGCCGATGCGCGTCGCGCAATATCGCCGCGTCTCGCAAACGAGCGCCTCTCCCCCAAAGCATACGAGCGACGCCCATCCTGACATCACATCCCGTTCTGGGGTGCCGGAAAGAACATCGCCGTTGTTCCCGAGCCAGCATTCAAGCTTCGCGCTCTGCAGACGCGCAGTGTCGCGCGTCCCACATCTGCGGTGAACCTTTCCGACCCGGCCAAAGTTTTCGCTCTCCAAGCTTCCGGCGCATCTCCAGGGCACCTACAAGGTACGGCTCGCTCTGACCCACTCTGGTGCGCAGCACGCGACCGGCTTCTTGCTGATTCGAAACGTGCGCGTTATTATGCACGAAGAAAGCGGAATCAACACACAGTGCCTCTGCGCGTGCCTTTTGCCTAGTCGTAAAAAGGAACAGCTCAGTGACGTACGTGAAAATGAAGGGTTCGGCGCAGCTCGCTTTCGAGCGCTCTCGGCAGAAGCGATTTGCCGAGACCTTAGCGCAAGTGGGCGGGGCAGTTTTCCCGAGGTACGCCGCGCGCACTTCTGTCGATGCGAGGAGCGAATGAAGAGAACGCGAGTTTTGTTTTGTGACCATGACGTATCAGTTGTCAGCGAAAAAAACAAAAATGCCCGAGACTCCGGTGACAGTTTGATTCTCTTAACGCAATTACTGCAGAAAGCATCTATGGGCCTCCGACTCTTCGGTACGTTTAGATACTCCCATGTGATCTTTAGGGCCACCTGAAGAACTTCTGAAAACAACACGAGCATACCCAAAACTCTTTTAGAAGATCTTTCTACACTCTTCTCTTTCATTTGTTGCATTACGTTTCAAACCAACATTATATCTGATGTAATTTTCTGCTATAGCTGATCAGTATTATTCGATGCATTTCATACACTCTTTGCTTCACATGAGTATATGTAAAACAATTTCACGGTAGTATTAATTTTACTTATCCTGCACATTTTCCGATAAGCAATGACGATTTAACGGAAGTGTCATAGCATGATTGCCTGGTAGCTCGTGGAAGGTGAATGAGGCGGAGTGGTTCGAACGTTCGATTTGTGACCTGTTATTGCTGGTTTGATACCAGGTATATATGAATGGAAAAGCTTTACGTTACGACGTGCTGTGTCTGAATGAAAGCTCGATGAACAAGCAGGAACGCTTTACGAGCTGTGCAATAAAACGTGAAAAAAAAAAAAATGCACAAAACAGAGTTGCGTGTGATATGACGACCACATGCAGGCCAGTGCGATGTCGTCCAGCACCACAACCGTTCGCCAAACCACGGTGACGACGTCCGGTTCGTCGCCAGTGGTTGCCCTGTCGGTGAATACAGCGTTCCTGACAAGCATTGGAGGCATTCTGACACTGATTGAGCTGGTAAGGTGAATCAGGTTTCATTACTTCGTTTCTCTCCGACGCGTGCGCGTGATCCGCATATGTAACGATCTGTTTTGTCTTCCATTCTTTTCACTCTTCGTCATAGGTTCAGAAGCCGCCGTTATTACCAAGATCGGTGACCCTGCGCGACAAATAAGAGAGCAATGGCAAAACAGTTCTGAATAATTCTGTAAGGCGGAGAAAGATTCATGAAAGGACAAAATTGTCATCCACCTGACAGTAGCACAAAGCTATAAAGAAAGCCCAGACGGATTTCTCAGAGAAAAAGCTTCTCAGTTAGAGAAATAAAAATGCCTTTCTTCAACTGCGAAGCTTTCTGAGAAAACTTTATGAGTTTCCTTTGTAGCTTCCCGCTAAATTTCTTCAACAGCGGCGCTTTCTGAGAAACCCGTATGGGTTTCCTTTGCAGTTTCGTGCTTGTAGATGACATTTTTTGTTTGTTTTTTGTGATAATAGAACAATGGAAAGTGAAACGCATCGTTATAAGATACGACCCCATGAATCTGGGCCGTAATTTGTGTCGTAACAACACAAAATCGCGCAACGCGTCGTGGGTGGGCAGAAAAAATTGCTCTCAGCCTCTGGAAGTTTGGTGGTCCATAAGTGGCCGCAGGAACCCCGTCACATGGCCCAAAAACACAGGTCATGCGTGCACCGGCCCAGAAATTGACAACGAAGGCACCATGCAAAGGGTTGGAAATCGGGCGAGTAAACGAAGACAGACAGTTAAAGCAAACGAAGACAGACAGTTAAAGCAAACCACTGACCTTGTAGGCGAGCCAGTGTTATTTCTCTCACATTCGTTGTATGCTCTGCCCCACGGGCGCTCGATCCTCTTCACCGTGTACTTCTCTAGAATATACGAAGACATTCGTCAGTATCGAACGTTGCGCTGGCGCTCTTATTTGAAAACGCCATCAACTGCCGCTTCTCAGGAATGCGCGCTCTTGGCTACACGCTGCTACTACCACACGCGCAGTGCAAAACACGCTACACGAGGTGAAATCTGTTGATCGTGCACGACAGGCAAGCGAGACGACGAGGAAGAGCGGGCGTCGGGGAAGGCGTGCTAGAAGACAGGTCGGAACTAAAGTCCCTATATAAGAAAAGTACCGCCATCTACTCTTTCCTCCGCCGCCTCCTCTCCTAAAACGCTTGCTTTTTTTCTTTACTTTTTGCTTGCGAAAGCCAAGTCGACGGTGGAGCACCTAGAAAGTCCACGTTGAAGCTTTCAGGCCGGGCGCGCGCCGCCGCCGGCGACTGCGGCTGCGCAGAGGACTGTCAACATAGCTCTGAGGCGGAAAAAAAAGAAAATATAAAGAAGTGAAAAGCGCGCGCTATCATCGTCCAATCGGAGATACAGGAGAGAGAGAAGCGGCGTTTATCAAAGGATGGCGGTACTTTTCTTATATAGGGATTTTAGCCGGAACTGGGCCGCGATTTTGTAGCAATGTCTTATGACTTGTTGTATACTAGTCTTATCATCCACCGCTCACGGCCGGCTGATCCCGTTGATAACGCGAGCGGACCATCGCTCTGACCACTGACGAAGCGCGATAAGCGCGAAAAGGCATTATTACCGGAAAGGCATCGCTACAAAATACCGGCCCCGATGGCCAGCTTTGACCCTTATGACGTCACGCGCATGACCTTGTTGGTGTCACGACGTGCGATTAAGGGACCGTACAAGTCCAGAGAAGGAGCGCGCGATAGTTTTTTAATTATCAGAGGCGATTTAGGGGTCTTATAAGGAAGCCGAACACGGAAGAGATGTTCGCGGTGTCCTGGTTCTTCAAAATGTGCACGTTTGGTCGCAGTTAATGTGACGCCGACTGATTTGACATTGCATTATTTGTTGGTTAAGTGTTTATAGTTTCTTTATATTTTGTATGTGTCCAAGCTGCTGCACCGCAACAACATTCTATGTGCCACTTTCCCATTAGTTGCCTTTAATTTATGTTACGTTATCAGTGGTATTTGAGATAAGCATGCGTGCCCTTGTTGTTGATTCTTTAGTTTGCTCACACATTCAAACGCTATATGTGATAATTATATTGAAATAAACTAATAGCATTAACACAAAATAGAGAGGACGTTTTTTTCGCGAATGAAACGGAAACTTACGACACAATTCAACCACAGCGGTCGAGTAATGATATCAGAATCATACACCTGGTAACTCCTATCATATCAAGCAATAAACACAATGGTCAATTTGGATATGTTGTGACAGTTCCCCTGCAGTCCTTGACGTGACATATCCCTGCACCTCCTCGTCACGTTATCAGCGCATAGCAACTGTCAGTCAAGAGGACATGTTATATACATATACATATATATATATATATATATATATATATATATATATATGTGTGTGTGTGTGTGTGTGTGTGTGTGTGTGTGTGTGTCCCAGCTGAATGTAGCCAATGTTTTAAACCAACGGAGTGTGCTAGGAAGCTCAAACCAACTCAGTGGTGTTGAGGTTCGCGTGTCCTAGTCTGTGGTATTTTTTTTCCTTTTGAAAACTCAATTAATTAGTATAAACTAATTGCCTAACTTTTTAAATATGGCCTTCACCAAGAAAGTGCCAATACGAAAGTTGTAGATCACATTTAAAAATGCCCGACTGAAGTGTTTTCAACTAAGTACCATTGATGGTGCTTCTTGTAATTGCCTTTAAAGAAATCCCGCGAAATTAAAAAACAAGTGCGTGATAGCGCCCTATTTGAGCCCTCCCAGACGACCGATCAAGAAACGAAATCCGCTTATCTCTACAGCGGTTCCTGGACGGGCTTGGAAACGCTTGGCGTTTCCGGTAGCCGCAAGATACGCGCCAGCAATTCCCGCTAGTAAGATACGATCGCGAATAAATAGAAGAACATGACAATTGCATTTTCCTTCCCGATTACAGTTCTGCGGTCAGCAGTTACTCAAACCCAACATTTTTTTCCCTTTTTTCCCTTTTTTTCCCTGCGTGTTTGAGCTTCATTCCACAAGTGGAGCGAATTATATATTTATGCCACGTCATGTCGAAGCGCAACACACCTTCACCACCGCCGCTCACTCTGGGCGCCCGCTTGCTTTTCATGACGCGTCAGCAGTAAGTGGCGCATACCTTGCGGCCACCGGAAACGCCGAGCCCGTCCCGGACAGCACTGCAGAGACAAGCGAATTTCGTTTCTTGATCTGTCGTCTGGGGGGCGCTGAAATAGGGCACTATCACGCACTTGTTTTTGAATTTCGGGGGCTTTCTTTAAAGGCAATTACAAGAAGCACCATCAATGGTACTTAGTTGCAAACACTTCAGTCGGCCATTTTTAAATGTCATCTAAAACTTTCGTATTGGTACTTTCTTAGTGAAGGCAATATTTAAAATGTTAGGCAATTAGTTTATGCTAATTAAACTGAGTTTTCAAAACAAAAAATACCACAGACTAGTGTAAAGGCGAGAGCCTTTTCGAAGGAAAGAGCAGGCTTCGTCGTTGGGGACGGACCAGCCTTGAGACCAAGAGACGAGCTGACAATACGTCAGCTCGTCTTTAGGGTTTCATTTCTTCTTTTCCTTTTTCGTGTCCATGCTCCTAATTCCGCGTGCCACGCGCCCTCCTCCAAACCTCGTTCTCGTGGGCTTCTATGCGCCGCACAGTGTAGGAGACGACGCTTCCACTATACTTGAAACAGGCGTTTCAACACTCCGGGCGCGAGATGTGCTAGGGACGCATTTCTAAAGGGTACAAACGCTGCACTGGTCGCGAGATTACTGGCCGTTCGACACTTTCAAGCGACAGGCACGAACTACCCCATCAGCACCAGGAAAAGTATCCACTACTTTTCCCAGCTTCCAGCGAACTCTTGCCACATTTTCATCTTTTATAATAACCACGTCATTTATCCTGATTTGTGTTGGAGCCGTCGCGGGTCTATTATGGGCGTTTCTGAGTAAAATCAGATACTCTTTATACCACCGCTTCCAGAAGTGTTCTTGAATTTCTTGCCGTTGAATCCACGTTTCAAGCAGCTCAGTATGTGTCGTGGGTTCAGCCTCGAGTGTTTTTAAATTGGGAAGGACAGTGAGCCTCCGACCATGCAAAAAATGAGTGGGAGTTAACACTTCTGGTTCATCCGGTGTAGCATACAGATAAGTTAACGGGTGTTAACATGTTTAGGGTGGCTTCGACTTCCGTTAAGACAGTGGCTAATTGCTCGTAATTGATGAACGATGTGCCAAGAGCCTTTCGGAGACTGTCCTTAACAGATCGAACCATGCGCTCCCAGAACCCACCCCACCAAGGAGCGCGTTCTGGCGAAAACTTCCATGAGATGCTATGTAAGCAAAAATAGTCTCCAAATGCACTGCATCGTAAGAGTTCATATAACGCACGAAGCTCTCGCGAACCACGCTTAAAGCATAACGCATTGTCAGAATAAACAATACGGGGGTAGCCGCGGCGAGAGGTGAATCGGCGAAAACCTTCTAGAAAGCATTCAGTGTTAGCACGTGTAACAAGCTCTAGATGAATGGCTCGTACTACAGCACACGTAAAGATGACAACATGGGCTTTCACAACAGGGTCACCTCTCACATATAACGGCCCCGCAAAATCCACTCCTACTTTGTCAAAAGGCTGAGCGATTTGCACGCGCTTCACAGACAATGGTGCCATTGGGACACAGGCGGGTTTCGCGCGGAAACGCGCACACCATGAGCACTTCGCGATCACTTTCTCCACGCACTGCCTAGCGGCCACAATGCAGAATCTCTCCCGTAGCTCTGCCACTGTAACTGCTATTCCAGCGTGGAAGAGACGCTTGTGGGCACTGTGGGCGATCAGCTGGGTCACTCGGTGATCGCCAGGAAGCAGAAGAGGGTTCTTGACGCTAGGCTGAGTAACTGCGTTCTGCAGTCGTGTTCTTATGCGTAGAAGTCCGTCGTCCTCCCAAGAAATGGGTGATCTTTTATCCGCGATGATGTTTCGATGGCGCGCCCAGCTTGCAGTCATGCTATTTCCGTTGAGAAAGCTTGGGTTTGGGTGTATGAGAGCCATTAAACTTTCGCTTTGGCAATTTCTTCAATCAGTAGTACATTTTCCTTTTGACGTGTCAGTCGTCTGGAACCATCGGCAAACCTTAGGATCCAGGCGGTCACTCTAAGGACGCGAGTCCAGGAGCTATATCTACTCACGTCGAAGAGTGCCGGGTGGGGCTCTGTTGACGGATGTAACACGACGGTATCGGGCGCGCATTCTTCTATCACAAGTGGTGGGCAGGTCTCTACAGTTGTTGTAGGAGGCAATTCGGTCCGCGTCGCTAGCCAAGCTGGCCCTCTCCACCAGAGGTCGTTGGTGCAGAGTGAACGCGCTGACGTTCCCCTGGAAAGCAAGTCTGCAGGGTTGTCACTTCCAGAACAGTGGTTCCATTGTGAAGGATCTGTTAGTTCTTGTATTTTGGCGACTCGATTACGGACGAATGGCTTCCACTTCGTGACGGATCCTTTGATCCAACTTAGAGCCACCATAGAGTCTGTCCAACAAATATATTGCAGAGAGGGAATATTTCATGTGCTCCTGATGAACTTTGAAAGCCTTGCCCCAACTAAAGCTGCTGTGAGCTCGAGTCTTGGTAGTGAAAGGTCTTTAAGTGGAGCCACTCGGGCCTTTGCCATTAGGAAGTGCCTGTTGGAGTCCATAGCATGTCTTGGGATGCACAAATAGGCGACTGCTCCGTAAGATGCATTACTCGCGTCCGTGAAAACGTGCAGCTCTGTGTCTGACAAGGAGCTCGAGGGATGGCACAGTCTTGGGACAGCCAACGATGCAATATCAGGCACTTCACGTAGGCAGTTCTTCCAGTCTTGAACTAGTTCGTCTGGAATTCCGTGATGCCACGACGTCCCTATTCGCCAGATGCGTTGAAAAAGTTTTTTGCTCGGATCAGAAACGGTGCTACAAAGCCGAGTGGGTCATAAATTCGAGCCGATGTCTGCAATATGAATCGTTTTGTGGGCTCCTCGTTTTTCAACCATTCCAATACCGGTTGTACATTCACGCTTAGCGTGTCCTCTTTAGTGTCCCACATAAGGCCCAATATTTTTGTCTTGTCAGGAGTACCGGACTGTTCTTTCTTATCAATGTAGCCACGCATTTCAGCGCTGTTGGTGGCCCACTTTTGCAGTTTCATGCCTGCACCAGCAAATATATGTGTGGCATCCTCATACAGCTGGCGAGCTGCCTTGTTGTTCTCCACTCCAATCAGCATGTCGTCTACATAAAATCATTTAGACAACTTTAGTGCAGTAGTCTTGTAAGGTTCACAGCCATGCTGTAAATGGTACTGTAGAGTCGCGCTGAGTAGAAACGGACTCGATGTAGTACCGAAAGGAACACGAGTCATGCGATACTCTTTGACTCGACATAGGTCTTCTACACCCGTCGGCGTGCTCTCAAAGCACAAGAATCTCAGAGAATCCCTGTCGGCGCACTTGATTGAAATCTGCAGAAACGCCTTCTGAACGTCTGCGGTGATCCCAATCTTATGCATGCAAAAAGATAACATTTTCAACAGGTCATTGTTGAGGTTTGGGTCTTTCTACAGATGATCGTTCAAGGATGTCGTTCCGGCTGCATGCGATGACGCATCAAAAACGATCCGTAGCTTAGTCGTCGTGGAAGACTCCTTGATGACTTCGTGATGTGGCATGTAATACGTAAGCTTGTTCTGGACTGTGTCGTGCGAAGGCACGGGTTCTGCATGACCATCTACGAGATACTGCGTGACCGCCGTATCGTACTGAAGTAGAAGGTCTTCGCTCTTGGACAGTCGGCGGAGGAGGCACTGTAACCTTTTCATCGCTACCATCCGGTTGTCTTTAAGTTCGACATCAAGCGCCTTCCAAGGGAGGCTAACTTCGTAGCGATGGTTGCACAGCTTAACATTGTTGTTAAATTTTTCGAAACAGTATTATCATGTTCAGACAAATCTGGCTGATCAGTTATACCCAAACTCTCAAGCTGCCAGAATTTCTGCAGTGGTGTTGATAGATCGTCGAACATGCAACACGAAGTACGAAGCACACAGACATTCGTCTGTGTCCGTCGATTGAGACATCTGTCGTTGCTAATTGGGCCTTGCAATACCCATCCGAGTGCCGAGCTCCTAGCAACCAGTTCTTTGTGGGTGTCATCCCACGTCACTTCTTCTCTTAATATTTTCCAAATCTGATCTGCCACAATTAGCAAACTAATTCCTGGTTCCTGTAGCATTCCAGGATAAGCAACCACGTCAGCCAGGAGCCTACAACGACTCTCTATTTTCTTCACAAAGTCGTTGTCATGCGGAATCTCCACAATAATCTCGCAAATGTGCGGGATTTCAATAGCCTCACTTTCCACAAGGGTCCCGTCAAACAGACTCTGCAGTGCAAGTTTAACTGTCTTTCGTCGTGCAGTGTGGCTCGGACTTTGATGGCCATAAGCCAACTTTGATGGCCATAAGCCATAAGTATGCATAAGTCAACATCATCTATGGCTTCGAGCTTCAGTTTGCTGATAGTTCTTGGCTAACAAAAGTGCGTTGGCTGCCGCTGTCAAGAATGCCTCGTGCATAGCAGCAAAGATTGCGGCCCCGCATCCTTGCTCTAAACGTCTGAAGTAGAATAGCAGTGTCAAATCTGCAACGGTTCTTGCTGCCTACTTGTGTAGCATGCATCGACGCACTGCTGAGAGACTGCTTCGGTTCAGGTGTAACCACCTGTGATATGTTCTTATAACACATAGATGAGGCATGTCTGCCGGCACAGTGGGTGCAACTGACCTTGCGGCGGCAATCCTGGGCCCGATGTCCCTTGGTAGTGCACCGGAAACAGCTGCCGCTTGCCGTGAGCAGACGCCTTTTCTCGTTGTGTTCCAGGGAGGAGTCACACTCTGATGTTGCATGATGCTTCTCACAAAAGACGCACGTTCCAGAGGCACTGTTCTTAAGCACTGCTGCCGATGACGCTGGTGTCTGTCGGCGACCGGATCCGGGCAGCAGGTACTGTCTGCTGAATCCCTCTAATGGACCGTGAGCTGTTCTCTCCCTGCAGTCCACCTCGACGCGAAAATACTGCAGGAGATCTTCAAGGTCTTCCTCCGCTGTTGGCCTTAAGTTCCGATCGTCATTTGCCTTAAGGCTTCTGTGTCTATGGTAATTTACCATGACGTCTTGAGGGATGGCTTTCGTTAACACTTCGCCGAGCATTGCTGCCTACGACGACGCAGGAACTCCGAGACCTCTCAGTCCTCTTATATTCACCTGTACTAAATCGTAGACTAAAGCGAAAAAACCAGCGAAAAACCAAAACGCAGGACCAGAGGGAGGCAAACACACACACACACAGTCGCCGGTGACTGTGTGTTTGCCTCCCTCTGGTCCTGCGTTCTGGTTTTTCGCTGGTTTTTTTTCGCTTTAGAACATGAACCAACTAGCCCAGCAATTCACGCTTCTAAATCATAGAGGTTCCGCAATCCCGTGACTTGGGTCGAAGAGCTCACCGGAGTGAGGGTACGCATGTTCTCAAGGTATTTCGCCTCGATGATCTTGGTGTTCCCGAAACGTTCCTTGAGAATCTCAATGGCATCGGTGCAACTGTTCTCGGTAGTAATGTTCCCTGCGATAGCCTTGGCTGCCGGGCCGTCCAGAAGAGAGCGGAGATACTGGAACTTGACGATGTCACTGAGACGGGAGTTCTCATGCACGTTGTGGCGGAACATGCCCCAAAATGACTGCCACTTCATCGTTGATCCATAGAATCTCAGCAGGTCCAATTTGGGCAGTCTTGGTTCAAGTGCGGCAGGGGCACTCACTTGGGGACCGTTCTCGCCAGAAGGCATCGCGCTGGTAGGTTGTATGGGCGGCGGCTCTACATGAACACCTGTACCGGTAGTCGGAGGATTAGACAGCTCCAAAATATGGTGTCGCAGCAGGCCCAGGGTGCCTGCGGCCTGGTCTGCATATTCCAGTACGGAATCGTAGTCAGCTGCGACCTCATCGTCGGACATCTCAGCATGAAGCTCACCGTTGATCTTCGTGAGCTCATTCGTGCTCTTCTCGAGACGCTGAAGGATAGTCCGGAGCGATGCCAGGTTGAACTCGTTGGCTTCAATGAGGTCGTTGATCTCTTTCACAAGCAGCGTCTGCTGAGCTGCACGCATCTTCTTCAAGCGCTCCATGGCCCATGCAAGTCGAAGTCCTGCTCCCGGGTTTCAGCACCAAATGTAAAGGCGAGAGCCTTTTCGAAGGAAAGATCAGGCTTCGTCATCGGGGATGGACAAGCCTTGAGACCATAGAGTTTCACACTATAAAACCTAGAGGGAAATGTGGCGCTGCTGCGCTGTGGTATGCAAGGGAATGCCGGTATATTGTGGATTCGGATTGGCATCGTTCTTGGAGAGCCAGAACGCCTTGAAGACGCGCCTGGCTAGCACCGTTCCGTTTGTCACAATGATTCATTTCCTGCTAAAACAGGACATAAAAAACTGCTTTAGCTTTATTATTACACAAAAACTTGTTTTGTTTAATTTTGAGGACACACTATTGGATGCACAATTCTATGAAACGTAAAAAAGTATAAGCTGGCCGCTAAAGTTGGAGGGCAGACGACAAGATTCTCGCTCGCTTTGGAACAACTCGTCGTCTGTTCTTGCTTTTCTTCGCTTGATGCTGCATTGTAGGTGAGTAAACTTTATTGAGAGATGTAATATGGGTGAATGAAAGCCTTTTATGTAGATTTTATTTTAAGAACGCGTTATTTGTGTAGCCATGTCCACGTTTTAGACGAAGCCCCCTACAACACCAGCCAACACAAGCCTCGCAGACACATATCCCGTCATTTCCATGAGGGCACGGCAGCCCTTTAAGAAACTCGCATAGACGGTGACGCCAGTTTACCCTCTAGGTGTTATAGTGAGAAACTCTATGCTTGAGACAGAGACACAATACGTCAGCTCGTCTTTAGGGTTTCATTTCTTCTTTTCCTTTTTCGTGTCCATGCACCGAATTCCGCGTCCCACGCGCCCTCCTCCAAACCTCGTTCGCGCCAGCTTCTATGCGCCGCACAGTGTAGCAGACGACGCTACCACTATACGTGAAACAGGCGTTTCAACAACTAGGACACGCGAACCTCAACACCACTGAGTTGGTTTGAGCTTCCTAGCACACCCCGTCGTTTTTAAAACATTGGCTACATTTAGCTGGGACACCCTGTATATACAGGGTATCCCGACTATCAAGCAGCAGGATTTCAAAATATGCAAATGCCACGTAGCTGTACAGAACCAAGGTATTGTTGTTTGCCGTCGCTTGAAGATACTAAGATCATTTTTTGCATTACGCCTAATTAGATAATTAGTCCTAATTATATTTATCAACTTCTCAATTATTCTAATTAGATGAAAAGGGTCAATGGGAAAATTGTAGACGAACATGAAAAACTTCCGATACAGTTTTCTGTTGCTCAATACGTACTAAATAAAAGTGTTTTTCCGATCATGAAAGAAGCCCGCGAATACACGCGAAATTGCCGCGCGACTGACCGCTCGAGGCACTTTGCGTGTATTCGCGGGCTTCTTCAAAGCTCGGAAAATCACTTTTATGTAGAACGCATTCAGCATCAGAAAACTGTATCGGCAGATTTCATGTTGCTCTACAATTTTCTCATTGACACTTTTATTCTAATTATAATATTTGAGAAGTTGATTAATTAAATCCTGCTGCATAATGATATTTTTAAATCCTGCTGCATAATAGTTGGGACACCCTGTATATACTCATCATCATCATCGTCATCATCATCATCATCAACCTATATTTATCTCCACTGCAGGACGAAGGCCTCTCCCTGCGATCTCCAATTACCCCTGTCTTGCGCTAGCTGATTCCAACTTGCGCCTGCAAATTTCCTAACTTCATCACCCCGCCTAGTTTTCTGCCGCTCTCGACTGCGCTTCCCTTTTCTTTGTATCCATTCTGTAACTCTAATGGACCACGGGTTATCCATCCTACGCATTACATGGCCTGCCCAGCTCTATGTTTTACAGCGAAAACTGTATATGGCTAGGCGAAACGAAAAACCGTTCGTCCCATGTTTCTCTGAACGTCTCCATTGGCTGCACCGTCAGATACGTCGTTCTCTACGTCGCACCCAAGCGCGCGCGCCATTGGCAGCGCCGTTAGGGACGTTGTTCTCTGCAGTCGTACCTGCTCTACCCGCAACGCCAGGCTCCTCGGCTCGCCGTTGTCGCATGCGTTCGATATATCGAGTTAGCTCGTCGTCTTGGCTAGCAGCATCCGCCCGCCATTGGCCATTGCGTTGCACTTCGCGATTTCAACGTGGACGTCTCGTCACAGCCAAAGTCAAAGTGCCACTCGAGAAACTCCCGCCAAAAGTGGGCTTTGGCCCCGGCGAACACGTTCGCGCCATTGCCACGTTGACGCTTCTCTGCCCGCAACGCCTCCTCCTCGGCTCGCCGTTGTCGCATGCGTGCGATATCTCGAGTTAACTCGGCGTCGTGGTTAGCAGCATCCGCCCGCCATTGGCGCTTGCGTTCCACTAGAAACACAAACATGTAACCAATAATTGAGAAACGCTTAAATACAGCGTCGGGATTAACCCACTGCTAAACACCGGGGCCGCACGTTTTAGCTTAGCTGGTTAACCATCTGCATACGGAGTGCTTGGGCGGTGTTTTTTCTCTTAATGTCAACTAGAATATCGGCTATCCCCGTTTTCTCTCTGATTCACACCGCTCTCTTCCTTTCTCTTAACGTTAGGCCTAACATTTTTCTTCCCATCGCTTTTTGTGCGGTCCTTAACTTGTTCTCGAAATTCTTTATTAAGCTCCAAGTTTCTGCCCCATATGTTAGCGCCGGTATAATGCAATGATTGTACACTTTTCTTTTCAATGACAGTGGTAAGCTCCCAGTCAGGATTTCGTAATGCTTGCCGTATCCACTCCAACACAATTTTATTCTTCAGTAAATTCCCTTCTCACGATCAGGCTCCCCTGTGAGTAATTGACCTAGATAAACGTACTCCTTTACAGACTCTAGAGGCTGAATGGCGATCCTGAATTCTTGTTCTCTTGGCAGGCTATTGAACATAGTCTTCTGCATATTAATCTTCAACCCCGCTCTTACACTTTCTCGGTTAAGGTCCTCAATCATTTGTTGTAATTCGTCTCCATTGTTGCTGAATAGGACAATATCATCTGCAAACCAAAGGTTGCTGAGATATTCGCCGTTGATCCTCACTCCTAAGCCTTCCCAGTCTAAGAGCTTGAATACTTCTTCTAAGCATGCAGTGAATAGCATTGGAGAGATGGTGTCTCCTTGCCTGACCCCTTTCATGATATATGAAATAACGCATGTGCGCACGCACTTTCACTCATTGGCATAAGTGCGTAAATCTGCACATATGTATATGAGTTAAAATTGATCTTTTACATGTCCCTATACTGTGCTAGCTGTAAGCACCAAAATCTTGCTGAAGACACTTAAGCGTTGTGTACATCCTTGTCCGCACAAGTTTGACTGCCGGCGTGCGTTGATAATACGTAGCAAGTCAGCAGCAGGCACAGTTAAGACGTGAAGGCGATAGAACTTCAGTACCCTCAGAAAGCAGAAATAAATATTCAAAGAGAAAGAACTGCTTTGTTACGTACATTAACAAATAAACTTGGCACAGAAGTTAATTGGGCTTCGCACTCGATTTGGCTCCTAATCGCGTGGACGAGATGCTTATAGATTGCTTTTTCGGGGCATCCCACATGATGTAGAGGATGGCTAAATAAGTATGTTGAACATTGCCGCTGCGAATGGTATGCTTGCGTGTTATCTAAAATAAAATACCATTATTCAGATTTAGCAATGAACTTTACAACAGCACAACGCGATAGAAAGGATACTCAGCTTGACCGAAAGCATGCTTCACTGCTTTAACTCAATAAATATTGAATCGCTCTCATGGTAAATACATGAACGGACGTTTCGTGTGCATCGCCAATGCTTTTTTTGTTTATTTAATGTTTTCTTGTAACGACTCACTCAAAGTGCAGCAGTTGCTAGTGGTATGACACATCACTCAAAGTGCAGCAGTTGCTAGTAGTATGACACATGGTTTCACTCTTCTTACCACAATGTTGGTGGGCCAGTCTGTTCATTTTCGGAGCAAGGTCAGGTACACTAACAGTGCACATACATGAAAGTAAGACAGGGCGAGAGATCCACCCAGCAAGGGTTGCTTGCCAATGAAACACCTCGACCCAAAAGAGAGGATGGCAGCGTAAGCGACTGCAGTGATTCCACGGCATGGAACAGCGGAGGTGTGATTCCGCCACGCTGGTTTCCTCGCACTGCCAAGGCAAGGATTGACAACTTGGCGTCGATTAGTTATATGATGTCATAGACAAAAAAATGCAGATCCATTTTCGGCTTGCAGGTTTTCGCAGAGAGAAACCAGGTATTGCTTGGGTCTCGAGAACGCACATCTATCTCCTTTTTTTTCCTTCTTTTAAATAGCTTTTTTTTTTCTCAGACATAGAATCAGAATTAAGCCTTCAACCCATTATGGAAGGATTGCGCCATATTTGTATCAGTTTTCAAGATCGAGCATGCCGCGAGCACATTAACGGTTGTTACTCAGTTTTATTTCTGCCACAGAGACAGTGGAGAAGGTACCAGTCACAAAATATCTAGATGGCGCTTTGTGGGTGCGTCTATTTTTCTGTTCCCGTCTCGTCTTCTTCGCGCAGTTTAAACATTTTGCAGAAATTCGCGAAGATGTGCTGGATAAATGAAGAATTCAATTAATTTTAATTATCTTTATCAGCAATATCCTGATTCGTACAAATTCACCTTACTGTGATCCGTTGCTATGGTAGAGCTTATTTCACAAAATAAAATGAAGTTTGGACTGAGAGCTTTCTCCGCTGCCTAATGTTTGCTTTCCAAAGACTGACTGCGTTTGTACATTTTTGCAGATATGTATAAATCTATATTTAATGAGAGAGCTCGCATTGCGAATTGCGTCAGTATAAACGCTCTTAGCAAATTCGCTCCAAGGTTCGCTCTAAGTTCACCAATGGGTTCATTGTCTCTGGGAGAGGCAAGACAGAACGCCGATAAGCAACTTTGACAGTCAGCTGATCATCAGCGCTCTGTATTGTTTTGTCTGCGTTGTTGTCCCGCTTTGAGCTGGAAAATAGCACAGTGTGAAACCAACTAGCCCAACAATGCGTTATTGCCAATTTCAGATTCTGGGTATCATCGTGTTCAGCCTGTGCTACAACTACACCGGTTACAGCTCGGGCATCTTCCTCCTGCTCATCTCGTTCACGTACTGGCTCATCTCCTTCTACATTCTGCTGTCCGCCTTCTTGTCGGCGTCGGGGACGCTGCTGCCTAGCACCTTCTTTGTAAGTTTTTACCGCGGCCTTGGTACGCAGTGCAAATTTCATCCTGACGCTTTCACAAAGTGATACGAGGACAGCTCTTCCCTGCCATTGTTTACACAGGCACCGCGGGGAATTGATCCAATGAAGAAGCAGAGAAGCAGCAATAAAAAAAAATGCAAAAATATAGCCCTAAAAGACCGAATGAAGCGCGAAGCACTGTGGTAACAACCAACAGCATAACTTATTTTCACGTTGTGGCTTTTTATACAGTGAGGAAGTAAAAAAAGAAGGAAGATGCTTTGGGGCCTTTCAATGCTGTTTTTCCTAGTCCCATTATTGAACTGGCCCGTCAGTTATTCTTGCTAGAAAAGCAGAGCTACTCACTTGGACTGCCAATAAGGCAAATATACTCCTATGGCCCGAGCCTCCAAAATGCTCCTTGTTTAAAATTAAGTGGATCGGCTCGCCGCTATATACGCTGTGTGGAACGAACGAGCGGAAATAGACCATTTAATCTGCTCTTTTTAGCCTTTTCACATTCCAGAGGACAGCCCTAATTCCCGCACAGAAGATACGTGCGCATCCGTCGTGGATGTAGCCTTGAGGCGCGAGAGAAACTTGGATCATGGATTTTTGCCGTCTGTGCATCCAGCACTCTGAAGGCGCTTTTAACGTTCCTGCGAGACATTGGTCTCACTTAGACACTGTTGCTTTGCATGCTGGGCGTTAATTTCTGCTTTCCGTGTGTGACGTGACTGTTGTTCGTCCTGTACGTGTAACTTTATTTAACATTGTTTTCATATCGAGTACAGTATGCAAGGCACACCAACAGGCAAAGACCTCACCAGTTTTTATTAAAAATAGCTGCTTGCTCTACCTGCTCTACCTTATTTCTACTCCCTCTTTATTTTATTTTTGTGAAAGGCTCCGGTTGAGAAGTTGCTTACATTCATTCTTATCTATTAAGTCATAATTCCAGTAGAGTAAAGAAGTGAAATTATGTGAATACCAGGTAACAAGTTCTGTATTCTCTCATCTGCTCAATGTTAAGAAACGAATGGCAACGCCGGACCGTTGGTATTTTTTTAATGGACAGCTGGCAACAAACACTCTGCGCGATTTTGTTGTACTACTGATTATTGAATGATTTTATTAATCGGAAGGATGTATCGTTCGGCGCAGTAGCGCTAGATCTCTAGCAAGTCATGCTGTCAAGTTATAATTGAAACGTTTGAATGTCCGATGAATGGTACTTCTAAAAGATAATCCTGATTTAAGGGGATGTAGAATTTTCTGCATAAATAAAAATTGGCTTGAATGAACACCATAAAATTATTTTGGTAATTTGCAATGTAGGAGTAGCTTTCTATGTAATATAAGACCGAAATGTAGCTTATTTCACTCCTGTATTTTATTAAATAGATTTACATTTGTGAATGCCTAAAATAGTATACATTTGGTATGCAAAGGCGTGACCACAAGAAAATATATTTTTAAAATGTGCCACGTTATTGAGCTCTGTCCGTGCTAAAACTGGTTTTAAACAGTCTTTCACATCAAAAACAAACATAAATGAGATGATGGTACACATAACGATTATTTGAAGAAAGGAGTAAAAATTAAAAACGAGAAAATTATGCATAAACCATCATAGATGATTCTAAAACTCAATGATAGGTTGTGTGGTCATAAATCGTCCCACATACCGCACGCAACTAGTATGGTCCCCCAATGAAATGTTTGGTGAAGTAATATGAGAAAGTGTCTAGTCAACAGGCTGTGAACGGGATCACCGCATAACTATAACCGGTACAATTTGAAAGATTCAGCTATCATCTCTTGTCTAATGCGATGTTATTGATCTATTATGCAAAGATGAACTACTCCGAATTTTCATTTTAGTAAACGAAAGAAAAATGCCAATGAGATAAATGGTAGCCTGGCTACCATTTAATCGTGGGCCAATATCAATAAATCAATCAATTTTATTTACCAGAAACAAAAGGAATTGGAGGGACACCTGGGAATAAAGCTGTCGCAGCAGCTTGACGGAGGCCCAGGGTCCCTTACATGGCAGTAGCACTCACATGACATATACACAGAAGGCTTCATACACAACACTTTCATGAAATGCTTCATACACAACAAGCATTACACATCGCAGGTATGCATAAAAATGAAATTGTACACTTGAATGCAATATACTGAAGAGAGAGAGAGAAACTTTAATGGATAAAATGAAATTTGAGGTCCCGTGGTTGGGGCCCCTAGTCCAGGGCTCCACTGGCATGAGGTGTCGCTATAAAGAAAGAAAGTAATCACGCAAACCATTTTTATTTAGCGTAGCTGTGTGCTTATATTTGTTTAGTACAGTCGGTATATTGTGTGTTAAAGACTGTAGGCTGTAATTGTTTCGAAACCATGTATGTATACCTTCCACCCCTCGAGGTTTCGTGTTGCATGTTTTGTGTGTGTGCAGAGTTCTAGCTGAGCAAGGGATGTCAACTAACTTTTGACATAAGCGGATGAAAAGTAAATTGTTTCTAGTAATCTATGTCCGTATAATTTATCTACGCGGTTTAGTCTGTATTTGAGAAATATATTTTCTGTTGGTGAAAGCCGATTAACGTTCTCTATATACCGAGCGATTTTCTTTTGAAGTATTACCAGCTTCTGCAAGTTAGATTTAGATGTTGTAGCCCAGACAAGGTAAGAGTAATTTATATACGATAAGAAGAGACCATAGTATATTTGAAGTTTTGCTCTCGTAGGTAGAAATGTGCGGCAACGTGCCATAGCACCGGTAACCGCAGAGATGTTTGATATTGGCATCCCAACGTAAACCAGTTCAATGCGCTGGCTCTGAAAATAAATAGCATGATTAATGTTAAGTGGTTTATTTTTCGCGCTAAATATTCTAACTTTCGTTATACAGGGTGTCCGTGCTATCACGCAGCACGAATTTAAAAAAGAGGAACGGCGTTACGCGAAGCAAACCTAGTGCGTATTGTTTCCAGTACAGTGGAGTAGCAGCCAGTAATTTTTTAGTTACTGAGATTTAATTAGGTAAATGTAATTAATTATCTAACTCGTAAAGTACTGTCCTAATTTTCAAAGTGTCAATGAGAAAATTGTAGAGCAACATGAAAAACTCCCGACACAGCTTTCTGTTGCCGAATACGCGCTACATAAAAGTGTTTTTCCGAGTGTGAAAGAAGCCCGCGAATACACGCAGAATTGCCGTGGGACTGGCCGCTCGAGGCACTTGCGTGTATATTCGCGGGCTTCCTTCACGCTCGGAAAAACACTTTTATGTAGCATGTATTGGGCAACAGAAAGCTGCATCGGGAGTTTTCCATGTTGCTCTACAATTTTTTCATTGACACTTATATCAATGAAAAATGTTGTTTTGCTGTGCATGCGAGTGTCCTTGCGTTGTTTGACGAAACCTTCTATTTTTATCGCTGGCATGAATCAAACGGTCGACATCACGCAATCAACAATCATTTAAATTTTATTGCGTGCCGCAGATTATTCTTCACTTCAAAGCTAGCGCAGCTGTGGCTTTCGTGCGAGGCAGTAGCATTCGAGTGGTGCGTCTAGACATAAAGGGAAGTTGGCACGACGCCCGAAAGGTGTTTAGTACGCATACATAAGCATGTGCGGGCGTAGTGGCCCGGCAGTTAGAAAATACCATTCTTGTTCTCGCCGTGATGACAGTGACGTGCGAGCTCTTGGCGCTGCCACTCCTTCACGTAGTCTAGCTTCTATCTTATATGGCGCTGAGCCGTGCTCTCTCAAGGGCTGCAGAAGATAGCGCCAACCTTCCTTTACTCATAACGAACCACTTAGTATATCTCTTGCGACGAACGCCTCGAGCACTGCAAGCTGACGGCGGCAGCCGGATAGCCGTTGACCTCTGGCCCAAAGTGTGCCAGTTCGGCATCCGCTGGCAGCTGCAACGTTTACGAGGCTGCCTTTACGTTTACTTGTTCTACATGCTTGCTTACCAAGATATATGTAACATCTGGGAGCTGGGTTTTCTGTAAAGATTACATGAAGTCTGATGCGCTCCTCCGCCGGGTGAGGGGAACAGGCTGAGCACCATCTCTTTAGTGCCTTAATTGATCGTAGTACGTATTGATAGAAAATACTAATCGATAAGTTGCGGGCTGTGCGGTCTTTCGTGAACAATGTCTAGGGTGCAAGTGTGGTGCAAATTTATGAAATGAGGGCATTAGGTGCTTCTTCAAAGACTCCAAAAATTACTTTAAAATATTATGCGTTTGTTGTGAGGCTCGCATGATTCTCCTTTCCTTATATATACATGTATGGCCTGCGATGTGGTAGGTGCGTATTCACTTGAGCCCTAATTGTACTTGAACTCGCGCCACTACGGCTCTGTGACCCGCTGTGTTGCACAGCGTGACCATCGTAACTGTGCTTGTAAGTTACGAAGACTTGTTCTTACACCTGAGTTACACAGGGTACTATCGATCACGATCGATCTCGATCAGGCTGGACCATGATCGAAAGTGCCCTTTGTGTACTAGATTCGCGTGATGTACTCTTTTTAAATGCTGTTACATTTGAACAACTCACCACGAGAAAAGCGAGAACGAATCGCGCAACATTTACTTAGAGTAATGCTGTTTATTTTATTTTTTGTCGCACAGTGTCTTAATAGCGGAGGAGTATTCCTCAATGCTAACGTCTCCTGAACGAGCGTTTAAATAGTAAGAAGGGCTGAGTTGCAGCGAGTAAAAGGAAATAAGCTAGTGTAGACATGATATAGGCGTATTCTCAGGAGCTTTATCATTCCATGTGTATAAAAAGAAAGTTGAAAAACGAAATAAGCCGTGAGCCATCGCTGCACCCTGTCATTGAATCGCACGGACTCCCCGCGTTCGTACCGCAAGCTATGGTATACATAGCCGCATGCCACAATGATACCGTTTGCGTCCCAAACTAGACAGAAAACGGCTGTGTACGATTATTTCATGAAGTTTAAAAGAAAAAAAGATCAGTAGTCAGTGAAAAAAAATGTCACAGTTTCGCCCTAAGGGCGAAGCAATGAATGCGATAGCAACACAGCAATGTCATACGAAGTAAGGTGAGCGGCTTTGGTAGCAATATGAATTGTAGTAAACATGAGCTGATTAAGTAAGCAGGTGTGCTGCGGCGTAAGTAGACCGACATGAAGAGAGACTCGATGACCACGAGAAGGCGCGTGTGAAACGGTGGTGTTGATGAGAAGCGCTTCCCGTGGGCAGCGCGTGCGAAGGGACACACCTGTAGCGCTGCACTGCCGACCCGGGCAGCATGGCATGTGTAGCGTGCGTTGCAAAATGTGGCCCGACCATTACTAACTGATTGAAGAAGCGTGGTGTGAGCCCGCACAAACAAACATGAACAGATCACACTGAATGACTGCAGACAACGACTGTCAAAACACTGGCAGCAAGCACATACGCCGCCGCGGGCGAAGGTACGTGCGGTCTATAGCTTCAACGAAAACTGAGCGGGGAATGCACGACGCATAAAGGTCAGAGCCGTGGGGAGATAGGAGACGGTGCGGGCGAGCGAGCGAGCGAGCGACGAGCGCGGTTGTTGGCAGAGCAAAAGGGCGCCCCCCCCCCCCCCCCCCGCGCTCCCTCCGGCGCTGGCTTCCCGCTTCCTTGCTAGCGCGTGGGTGATTGAGCTCTCCGTGATAGCGCACGTCCCCGCACGCTTCCGCTTGGGCATACGGCGCGCGGCGAAGATTTTATCTATAGGGAACCTCACGGCGACGGCGACGACGACGGCGACGGCAGAAATCCGGTTGAAGTGTCCATATAATTGCTATCGCAATAAACTTGTTTGGAAAAGGGTTTTGCAGAGGACACACGTAATCAGGCCACACAATAACCGTGATTGCTGAGCAGTGCTATGGTCTTAATTTCTATTTGCTATTTCGTCTGTTTTGCAGTAATGAAGTCGGTGTCGCAGAATCGAAATGGCACTGGTGCCTTCGTGTTCGTGACCCGCCGCGGTAGCTTGGGAGCTGTGGCGTTGCACTGCGGAGCTCGAAGTTGGCCGTTTGATCTCGGCCGCAGCGGCCGCATTTAAATGGGGGCGAAATACATAAAAACTCGTGTTAGATTTAGATGCATGTTAAAGAACCTCAGGTCATCACAATTATACCGGAGTTACCCGCTATGGCGTCCCTCATAATCATATCGTGGTTTTGACATCAAAACCCAAAATTTTTTTGTCGCATTCTTGATCCTTAGCAATGGCGCTTGCCCACTACGGGGGTTGGCCATTAAGCAGGAGGTTTTGAAATTGTTTCGTTTTAGTGAATAATACATTTTAACCAGCAAGAACTTACAATATTATGTACCGGTGTGCATGTGTGCTAGAGAGGCATGAACCTTTTTTCGGACGTCAACAGAATCTTCTTGTTGAATGTGAGCGTTATTTCACGTCCGTACGTAGGTAGATCATCGTTTTATTTGAGACTGCTTTATGCTATTAATTCGCTTTCGTTACTATAGTAGCGAAAGCGAATGAAAACTTTGTAAATATATTTATAAATATTGTTTCATTGCAAAAATTTCTAGTGCCTGTATTTTAGTGTTGCGAAATAATATTAAAATGGTATATAGGTGACGGAAGAAGAAAACGCGTTGCGTTGCAGAATTCGCTCTATCGGTTCTGTCTGTCGTAGTGCGCGACCTTAACACTGTTTGTGTGCATGGAAGACAAAGATTGATTCATTCATTCTGTGACGTTTAGACGTCCGGAATGCTATTTATATATCTCGAGCCACGTGCGTGCTGCAGACTAAACAGCTTAGCATGCCAGCAGCTGCTATGTACTAGATACAGAGGGGAATGGACTGAGGGCTATATGGCTTGCGTATTCACATGTATGGCTCTGCGACAAGCTGTGTCTCCAAGCCCGATCCGCTAAGCCGAAACATCGCTCTCTGTGTTTTGCAGCAGTTTCGTGCAACGTTCTAGAAAGCAGTGTGGAGTCGGTTCTTGAGGCATGTATTACAAAAAAATAGTAACAGATATATATATATATATACAGGGTGTCCCAGCTATATCATGCAGCACGATTTAAAAAAGAGGAACGGCGTTACGCGAAGCAAACCTAGTGCGTATTGTTTCCAGTACAGTGGAGTCGCCGCCAGTAATATTTTCGTTACTGAGATTTAATTGGGTAATTGTAAATAATTATCTAACTCGAGAAGTACTGTCCTAATTATCAAAGTGTCAATGAGAAAGTTGTAGAGCAACATGAAAAACTCCCGATACAGCTCTGTTGCTCAATACGTGCTACATAAATGTGTTTTTCCGAGTGTGAAAGAAGCCCGCGAATACACGCAGAATTGCCGCGGGACTGGCCGCTCGAGGCACTTTGCGTGCATTTGCGGGCTTCTTTCACGCTCGGAAAAACACTTTTATGTAGGACGTATTCAGCAACAGAAAGCTGTATCGCTAGTTTTTCATGTTGCTCTACAACTTTCTCATTGACACTTTGATAATTAGGACAGTACTTCTCGAGTTAGATAATTAATTACAATTACCTAATTAAAGCTCAGTAACGAAAAAAATTACTGGCGGCAACTCCACTGTACTGGAACAAATACACACTAGGTTTGCTTCGCGTAACGCCATTCCTCTTTTTTTTTTTTTTTAAATCGTGCTGCGTGATAGCTTGGACACCCTGTATATATATGCATGAAACATAGTACGTGAAGGGTGTTTACGTACCAGGTCCCCGTATGATGTTTTCTTTTTTTTTCGCTTCAGCACTTGCAAATCAGACACATTGTAAATATACACTGAGAATGCACATTGTAAATGAGAGACATGTGAAGTGTGGAAGAAGTCTCACGCTTTCTGTATGTTCGTGATGAAGCACTTCATGAGAATCTTCTGGTAGGGTTAGCCGGTTAAATGAAATTCTGAGGTTTTACGGGCCAAAACCAAGATCTGATTATGAGGCACGTCGTAGTGCGGGTCTACGGATTAATTTTGATCAGCTGTGGGTCTTTAAAGTGCACTTGCACAGTACACGAACATTTTTGCATTCAGCGCCATCAGAATGCGGCCACCGCGGCCGAAGTCGACCGCGTGCTGCGCAACGCCATATAGCCACTGAGCTACCGCGGCGGGTAGACTGGTTGGTTCAACATTATTATGTTGTACAGCGCGCACGAACCCCGCAGGTTGCGTGCGTGCGTGTGCGTGCGTACGAGCGCGCGTGTGTATTTGTGTCCCAACTGGCCCAAGCATGCATCCTGGTTTCCGAATGGGGCATTTATTTCGGCTACTTACATCATTTTCTTACAGGCACATTTCTTCTGTCACAATGTGCCACCACTTGCACATACCAACATCTTCTGACGTTGCTATATTAAAAAAAAAAAAAAAAAGAAATGAGGCAGGTGACACCTGATCATTACTTTGTCCTGGCATGACATGCGATCCTCCCTGCTTGTTTCAGTATTTCCTGTTCCACGTGTTCGGAATGCTGCTGTACGCCGCCGGCGGCATTGCTGTGCTGGCTCATGTTACCAGATTCAGCCACTCGGGCGCCATTGCTTCGGGGGTAAGAAAACTTTATTAACACTACATTTTGTAAAGGTTCGCTTGTTCCTTGTTGCCATTTGTTGCCGGTATCGGCCACTCGGTGGGATGGATGATAAGAATAAATAAAATCGAAGAAAATAATGGGATCCGTCGGCCCAGTATGCATTGTAAGCTGACCCATGAATGCAGGAAAGCATAGGACGTCGTTCCTGTCCTTGTCCATAGAACACACAACACTTGGAAAACTAATTATTGGCGAAATTACCATAAATAAACGGGGAAAATTTTGTCCTTAATGGGATAAGAGAAAATGTAAATATTAAAACAAACAAACGGGTTCTGTTTTGTTGACGGGACCCGGGCTCTTTAGTACCTTTGCCACATCAACTAGGTGCCTTGACCACTCGGCCAGCAATTGTTTCCTGTATTGAAAAAAATGTGATTGCAGTTCCATGGCCTAAAACGAGAGAATTATCCTTACTAATGATAAAGAGGTCAAGAAAAATGTAGCAGAGGATAAATTTAAGGGGAAGACGTGACACGGTTGGGGGGGGGGGGGGGGTGCGGTGGTTACGCCGGTAAGGCGCACTGCTTGACCTCGATCGCTACTGTCTGGACAGATTCGTGCACTAGATACATCACGACTGCAATATGTCCATGACTCGGTCTGTGCCATGGCGTCCATTTGTATGCTGACATTGCATGGATGCTCGCTGGGATGCCTCTGCAACTAGATTTTCGAGAACACTGCGAAATTTCGCACTACGTGTACGGTGTTAGTGCCTGCCGGCTCTGCCGTGATTTGCTATGCTTTAATTTGATTCAAGGAGACGCTGCTCCTTCTGGCAACGCGGGTGGCGCATGACATCGGAGGACAAAGACGCGCAACATTCTGTAGTACTGACAACGAGGGGAGATGATTACGACCCAACCCACGAGTAGAGGAAAAAGGAAATAAGCCGGATACGCTTTGAAGACGACAACAACACGTGCCACGGTCTCCACCCAGGAAGAAGTGAAAGCCCGCGGAGCCTAGCTGTTCAGCTGCCGGTGTCATTTGTTTAAATCTCCACTCCTCTGGTGACATCTCTCTGCATTCTGATGGACGCGATTAAGAAGGAATGGGAACCAAGATGCTCGCAGTGTTTTATGCTTTCAACTAATACCGGGTGACGGATGGGCGATTGTTTAAACCATTTTAAAGACCGTAAATAAGAAGAAACGAGAAAAAAAGCGCACGCGCATTAACCACCCCTTTTCTCTCCTCATTGTTTGATTACAGGCTCTGGGACTGATAGCAGCCATCTGCCACGTGGTGCATGTGGCGTTCATCTACAAGGGACCCAAGCTGTAGTCATCAAAGAACTTTAGTGCTGCTGAACGGGCGTTGATTCACGCACATTGAGCCCAGTCGACTCTGCGTTGTGATGGGCGTATGATTACTCCACTGCCATAAAGTTTATACGCGAAAATGTTTCAGGGCGCCTTAAAGCATGCAGCTTTACTTACGTTGGGAAATAAAGTTGTTTCTTGAATAGATACGAACTACTAAGCTGACATGTACATGTGATCTGGCGTAGGAAGGCTTAAGTAGAAAGTGAAATATATATCTGTTGAAACCATACAATAGCTGTTCTGTGCCAAAGTTTCGTGCCGTGTCAGTGCGAGTTTCTAGCAAAAAAAAAAAAAAAAACTGAGAAAGTTGATTTGCCTTAAACAAATGTTTCTTCTGATTAGCCACACTGCCCTGTTACGATAAGCAAGAAGGAATCTGTGCGCAGCATAATGAACCCGAACTATACTGCAACTTATGTGAAAGTGAACGCGGATGCTAAGCAGACTAGACCGAAGAGATTACAACGGGAAGCGTTTGCCGTAAAGGTCGGTAGGATTCCAGTCTGATACCAATGTACACTGCGAATGGTAACTACAGGCGTCTCATCACAGGACGCTCTTTGACCACACTTTATTTAGGCTAGCCTGTCTTCGCTTACTTAGGCGGGGTCAATATTTGAATCCTTAGGTCATTGATGAGAAAACTTTGTTCGGACAAGTACAGATTGTATAGACACTATATACTGCATACCGTTTCTGTACGGCATTGTTTAAAGGCTTTTCTATGTTGCATGGCCTAAATAAAGAAAAGGAGCGAGAGAGAGAGAACAAAGGTGTGACTGGTTGTTACAGGAAGTGTGCTATGTTATAGCTAACGTTAACAGCTTTTCACTTGTTTGGAACATAAATATAAAACCCCCATTTTCCTGCTGACGGTCGTGGTGGTGTCTTAATTGTGATTGCTTTAAAAATACCACCCGTGAGAATGCCTCCTGTGTGGGAATAGAGTACAGAAGAGAGAGTAAAAGGTTGTTTGATTATTAAACGCTTTGCTATACAACAGAACTAAGTATCATGAACAGATGAAAACCGTTGTGGTCGTTGAAGCGCAGTCAGGAAACACAAGAACCATAACGGATCCGTCACCAGGTCTGTGTACTTATAACAACACCTGAATAAAGATCACGAAATTGAACCTTGTGTGCCTGACGGTGCCATTGAGGCCCTCTTCGTGATTTGGAAACACAATGAAATTCAAGGTCTTATGGAATGCCGCCTCGCTGAAATGAACCATGGCAACAAAAAAAGAAAAAAAGGAAAAGCGTTTTATCACACGAATTAAAGATTATATATCGACACCGATTCTCTTTAATTATTACAATAGGCGGCGGTCCTTGCTGTCATAACCACGTATACGAATATATGGCGCAGCTATGATAGTGCTATGTACACCCGTTAGCAAAAGTATACGGAACAAGGGGGCAAGGTAAATATACCTGGTAGCGAAGCTTCCATAGAAGCCCATACGTTCAAAACATGGTTGCTTACCGGCGGTTCATGGGGCTTAGCGCCATCTGTGTGAGGAGGGGACACTTCCGGCGGAAGAAAAAATAATTTGACGTCATATCCGTCAAAAACAGAAGTGACGTCATTTTGTTCTCATAGGCGCGAAATTTGTTTTCGGAGGCCTGCCATTACAGCTGTATATTCAAATGCCCCGCCATTCGACTTCATGGCCGTTCCGAGTTTTCAGCGCGAAAAGCGATGACGGAAAAGATCAGCCATACGGGTGTCGAAATCGCGTCGCTGCACAGAACATACTATCTTTGGAGGTCGACGAACGCTTTGGGCGATTGCGTAGAGTGCTCGTCCTTTCGTCGGACGCCAAGCCCGTTGGCCAGCGCTGTTGCACGAAAACAACTAAAGTAAACAAGTATCTGACGGTCGCAACTCACTACTTTTGACTGCACAGGTTAAGAGACAATAAAACTACCCGCGTCACCTAATTCAGACAAACGTCGACATGTAACACAACACATATGAGGGGGGGGGGGGGGGGGCGTATTGTAACACGTGAACTTTACGAGCGCGCCTTTCCACGCACTCCAAGAGTTGCATGGCATTGCAAGTGATAGCGGCGTCAACGCCCGCCGCTATCGATGGGCGCTCTCACGGTGGGCTCTGAAAAAAGGTATATATTGATAATGATTTAGTAAAATACAGTTGTATCTTTTCTCGCCATGCATATATAAAATGAATTAGGAATTTTATTTTCGTTGAATAAATGTGACTGCGTCTCGCTTTAATTTAAAAACGCTTTTTTTCTTTCCCAGTGTTTATTCCCTCTAAACATAGTCGCGCTTCAATCGCGGCTCCCATAACCACCATTGCTGATGTCGGTGACAATTGGTTCTGAACCGCTTTTCGCCCGAAGCTTCGCGACCTATGTGGATCGACCTTGCACGGGGGCACGTGCCCAACTGCATCGACGCACCATCTTCTGGCGCGGCGCTTGGTGTCGAGACTAGCGCTCTAGCGACGGTGCGCATGCGCGTGCCATCATATATGCCGGCATGTAGTGTTGCCTTTCTTAACGAGGTACACTGCCCGTTGAACGTTAAGGTGCGCTGCTCGTCGACCAATTTGTTCAACGAGCAGCCGCCTGTGCCGCTTCCTCTGCTCCGTCACATAAGCGCCGCCGTTTGCGCGTCGGTCGCGCATCTCGTTTCATCGGTTATCGTGCGGCCTTTTCACGACTCGAGCAGAATGCCTTGCTTCTTACTGCGGTCTTATGTTATCGGAAGCGCTTCCAATACTAGAGAATTATAGCTGAGCGGGTTTACGGGCCAGCCAGGGGCGTAGCCAGGGGGGAGGGGGGAGGTTGGGGGGGGGGTTCAAACCCCCCCCCCCCGAAATTTTTTCCGCAACCTCCCCCCTCACCCACCCTTAGTTCTCGTGGCTTCGCGGTGACATAATTCATGAAACCGGTGCTACTATCACAATGTCATTCCTGGGCGCTTCCGTTTGGTTTGGTAATTTACAGCGAATCATGTCTGCATATGGAAAAAACTGTCACGGTGTTTGTCAAGGCTTTGACACTGTGAAGTTTTGGGCGAGAATGTGGCGGCCGCATTCTGAAGCAACAAATGCGCAACAAATGAAGCAACAAATGCGGCAGCCGCATTTTAGATGATGGCGAAAACGCTCGAGGCCCGTTTACTTAGATTTAGGTGCACGTTAAAGATCCCAGGTGGTCGAAATATCCGGTATACATTTCCGCCGCTTCCCTTCAGGTGCCGGTTAGGCCGCGCTCGCGCAGAGTCTTAGGCTACGTTCACACTTGGTCTCGAAGCTGTCGGAAGAGGCAAAATCTTGCAAAAATCCGCCCGCCTAGGCGGCAAAACAGGCAGAAAAACAGGCAGCAAGCCAAATCGGTCTCGGGCCGATTTTTTCGCCATGGCGAAGCGGAAACGCGGCGGAAAGTCGTTCTGCTTCACTGGAAGCTACACTAGCCTGTAAACAACCGGTCGTAAAATTGAACATGGCACCAAAAGTGTAGGCTGTAATGCTGATCGACGCGATCAAGAACCAGCCCTTGCTCTACGACAAGAGTGGCACTAAAACGTACTGTCAGCAATACTCGCGATAGTATTCAACGTCGCGCGACCGGAGTTGCGGCAACGGAGCCTTGGCGTGACCCAACCTCTCGCGCTTTTGCAAAGCCAGGCGAACCCACCACCGCCGTTTCCGAGGTGTCCGCGTCTTCCGTTTATTCATTGTCCTTTTCTAGAAAACAAGTAGGTAGAAGTATAAAAGCCATTTCTTCTTCCACTTCCACGGCAGACAATAGTTAGGCAGATTCCTCGTTGGCGCTCCATAATTGTCCTCGAACGTGTACGGTATGTTGCAGAAGTCGCGGGGTGCTTTTCTGGTCGCGACGATATATTGGGAGCGTAGGTCTCAACGTAGGACGCGCAGGCTTTGGCGAGCCCCATCACAAGGGCCAGCCCGGGTTTTAGCTGTGGTGTTCCCGTTGCCCCTTTGGTGTCCTGGAGGCGCCGACAATACGAAATGATGAAATGTTATTACAACTTGTAAATAAAAGCTATTAAAGAAATATTATCACGCCTAGGCACCAACCTGTGACTCAGCGCTACCACGCCCATATGAGGGGAATTATGGAGCGCCAACGAGGAATTTACCGAAGGTCGCAGATGACACGCGAAGTTGCGTAAAATGATCACTTTTGATGACGGTATGTGGGTCAAAGAATGAACATACCGCTCTAAATAATGCGATAATGAGTGCCATCACGCCGACAAACGTACGCAGACGAGATGGATCTGGACGAAAACGGCAGCGGCGGCCGCGGCGGTAGCAAAACAAATTTGAACAACTTGGACAGGCGCGGAAAACATTTTCCGGCCGCTTTGGCCTTTCGGCCCGCTCGCCGCTTCCCAAGTGCGAACGTAGTCTGCGCGAGAAACGTCTCTTGTTTGCGATTGCGCCCCTACGGAAGGCTGGTAATTACTGTTGTGTTGTTGAATCCGAAACCAGCAATTACTGAAGGCTGGTAGTTGCTGTTTTGTTCTGGAATCCCAAACCAGCAATGTACACACGAAGGGGTTGATGACAGCAGTGAAATTCCACCGACTCGCAACAGAATGCACGAAACAGACAGCCGACAAGCATGCATGAATTACTGCTGTGCGCAGTACAGCGTAAGTAAACTCTTGTTGCAGGCGCTGACAGTTCTCGTCGGAGTTCACGCGCACTGAGAAATTGATTATGTGCACTATGCACTGAACAAGACCGGAGTTCATTCCTGCATCACCAGTACACCAATCAGTCGAGATTCTGTGAGGTACAAGGCCGCTTCCTGTTTGCACTGGCGTAAGTGAACTAGAAATGAGTTGCACGCACTACTTAAAATGCGTACACATGCCATATCTATGCTGTGCGGTGAAATATTCTGTACAATTCTGAATCTGTTGACGTAAAGGCAAATGACGGCTGCACGCTCGCACACAGCGGAGGACACAGCGGCCCATGCACTTGCCGCAGGAAATGCAACTCTCTCGTATGCGGGAGCAGGGCTGCGAAAGCTTCGAAGAAAAAGAAGCTATACGCGTTTTTGCGCGTATTTAAGTTTTCTAGCGCAAAGACGCAGCGAACAAGCTATTGCTATGGGAGTAGGTATAGCCTGGTCACACGTGCATTTCCACGCGTATAGCCGTCCTTGACTTGTGAAACGCAGTTCGCCCCGACGAGGACGACGCCATCTACGCTTAACAGAAATTAACAATTAATGATGTCTTCTCCGATCGCACGGGTCGTCTCAATGATGCGTTTTCGAAGACTGGTCCATTCAGTGGCGCGATGAGAGACCGTTGCTCCAAACGCCCACTGTACCTGTCGTACTTACTGTATTTACTGAGCTTACTTTACTTTTTACTTAATTTCTTCACAAGCACACGCACACGCGACGGGGGGGGGGGGGGGGTAGGGGGGGGGGGGCGGTCCCATGTCTTTGATATACATGTATAGAGTCTGCTTCAACTACCGATATTTATTATCGATCACGTGACGTAGAGGAAAGCAGAAGCTTGCCCCCCCCCCCCCCCCCCCGGTCGGGTCGGCGAACCCCCCCCCCCCCCCCCCCCCCCGAAAAAATTTCTGGCTGCGCCCCTGGGGCCAGCGGTCCCAGCGGGCGAGCGGAGACGCCACTGCGCATGTGCGGTAGCTTGGGCCTGTAAAAAGCGTGCTTACGGAGCGGGCCGCTCGCTCCGCTGCTATCCTCAACCCCAGCGGAGCGCGCGCAGCGGACCACCATTTTTGAGAAACAAACGTGGAGACCACCAGCACGTACAGCAGAGGCATGTCGTCGGCGTCGTCTTCAAAGCGGCGCTGGTTCGCCTGCAGGCGAAAAAAGCCTCGGAGGTGCTTCACCACTGAAGAGGACCTCTGTATCCTGGGAGAGGTTTCAGCAACGACGCCGTTTGGCGACGATTTGAAGTGGATGGCCGCGATCAAGAACCTCAAGCGAGCGCTTGGCGGCGAGCGGACGCTAACTCCAACCTTGTTCGGCAGGTGGCGCACCTCAACCGAGTGAGGGTTTTGAAGCCAGAGAAGCACTGAGCAAAATTAGTTTTGAAGAAAGGCTCAGGAACATGGATGAAAATAAATGGGCGGCTAAAGTGCACAAGTATCTCTACATGAAAAGCGTAGACACAGAATGGAGGAAGAGGTCAAGGAAGTCGGCAGCCAAGTACAGGATAATCGAAACTGCAAATAGACAACCAGGAGTCATCAGAAAGAAAGTGAGAGAAATAGAGACCGTGAATTGGATGCAAAGAATGGAAACAAAAAGGACAATGGAGATTTACCAGAATGAGAAGAAAGAAATTAGAAGGGAAAATCTGTAGGATAACACAAAGGGCAGTGCCTTGCTATTTGAGGCTCGAGCCGGTTGCCTAAGGACGAAACCATATCGGAACAAATATTCGGAACTAGATGAGACATGTGCATGCTGCAGTAAAGATCCAGAAACCACTCAGCACATCCTAATGGAATGCGACGGGATCCACCCAGGGAGAACCGTAGGTAACGTGCAACTCCCAGAAGCGCTTGGTTTCAAAGTGGAAGGAAACATAAACAGATCAGCCGTAGAGATCAGCAAGAGACGATTGGAGTACTGGTGGCAAAAAAGCAGGGAAAAGATGGATACGACCTGATCTCTTAAAATCATAGGCAGCGGCACAAGGTAAATTTTTGAAAAATAAAAATAATAATGAGAGGTATACAAAAACGCTATATAAAGAACATGTATAGTATACCTGATTAAATCAAGCAGGCTAGGTGACTATTTGTCGCCGCCCCGTTTCAAAGGGGATGCCAATAAATCATCATCATCATCATCATCATCATCATCATCAGGCATCGCCGAGCTAAAAACTCTTCCTTTCGTGCGGCGCTTCGCTGCTGTCTCCGGAGGCTCGCCCGCTCGTTTCGCTGGCCCGTAAACCCGCTCAGCTATAAGGCTTTATTAGCTACCGCTTATTAAAAGCATGGCTTTCCAATCGGTGTTCTTTGTGGTGCAAAAAGATTGGAACAGTTGATCGACACTTTATTCTATGAAAGTATACCAGCAGCACGTAGGCAGCAAATATTGGAAGCACTTCCGATAACATAACATCGCCGTAAAGAAAGCAAGGCATTGTGGCCGAGTCATGAAAAGGCGCGATATTAGGCAGTAGGCAACACAATAACCGAAGAAATTACAATGCACAACGGACGCGCGAGTCAGCTCAGCCGCACCCACTCAACGAAACAGCGGCACAGATATACATGACAGAGCAGAGGAAGTGGCCCATGCGACTGCCCGTTGACTTTTCAAGCAACATACGTCTTCAAGGAAAGCAACATGAGACACCGTCAGATATGATAGAATGCGCATTCGCACCTAAAGCCCCTGTATATAAAAAGTGGCGACACTCTCCTCCTCTGCCTTCCCTCCTCCTCGTTTCTCCTCTCTTTCGCGCTCCTTTTTCGACCGTTGCGCCGGCTACACCGCTTGAAACACGTGCACTTGTTTATCTTTCACCGCTGATCAGATTCGACGATCGCCGACTGTGTTCGTCGCTATCGTCGTGCTCCTCGCCAGTCGGTAGACGCTTCTCGGGCGAAAATGGCGATGGAGCGTGATCGTAAACAAACGCAGCCAGCGCCCGGGGGCTCGACGGTCCACGTGATGCCATTAGGCCAATACCGACGCTGCGTCGGCCTCGGACAGGGTGTGCGAGGAGGCGGCGGCATTCTTCAAAGCGTGACGCAACTTTTTTTTATATGGGCTTTATTCGCACCGCCGCTCGAGCGCCACTCTCGACCGCAGGCGCCGCGCCGGAAGGTAGCGCATCAATGTAGTTTGGCATGAAATCCCTATATAAGAAAAGTACCGCCATTCTTTGATAACCGCCGCTTCTCTCTCTCCTGTATCTCCGATTGGACGATGATAGCGCGCGCTTTTCACTTCTTTATATTTTCTTTTTTTCCGCCTCCAAGCCATGTTGAAAGTCCTCTGCGCAGCCGCAGTCGCCGGCGGCAGCTGCGGCGCGCGCCCGGCCTGAAAGCTTCAACGTGGACTTTCTAGGTGCGCCACCGTCGACTTGGCTTTCGCAAGCAGAAAGTAATGAAAAAAAGCAAGCGCTTTAGGAGAGGAGGTAGGCGGTGGAAAGAGTAGATGGCGGTACTTTTCTTATACAGGGTGTTTTTTTTTAGCTGCACCAAATTTTTAAAATTAGAAAAATATAAATCTTGGTCACGTTATGCTTACCATGCGAGTATACGGATTGGCGGCCTCTAGATACAGAGCAATTTCCGCACTTAGGTACGTAATTAGCTAAGTTACGCTAATTAACTTTCTAATTATCAACAATAGGTGGCCACAGCAAATTAGTACTTTTGGGCCCGTCCTGTGCACTATACCTATCCCAACAATCAAATTTTGAATAGCGGAGTTCATGTGGGAGTTACGCGAACGATTAGTTCCCCTTGGCAGGCTCCTTGAAACCGAAACTGGCCGCAATAAGAGCGTCTGTGTCGTCGATGTCGCCGCCCCCCCCCCCCGCCTTTCGTCACGTCTCCGACGTCAGCGCCAGTCCGACCCCGCGAGCAGCTTGCGTTATCTCCTTGCTGTCTGCGACGTTGGCATAGCGCTTCAATGCCGGCGGGCCGCCAAATTTACTTCGTCATTCCGTCGGGCGCCAAGTGTCCACTTCCACCAACGAAATGACGTTTCATGCTTTTGGATGAGAACGACGCTTGATCAAAATTCCCTTTCTCCGGGAAAGCTATCTCGAACGCGCGCGTGCGAGTTGTGTAAATAAAGATGCGTAAACCAAGACAGATAGGAACTTAACTCACCGAGTGAATCGACAAAAAAAAAAGAAAAAAAAAAAGAAACGAACACTACAAGCGCAGCAAAGACAACCTGGGGCGCGATCTTGTACGCGTTCCAAAATGGAACGGAGGCGTTCCGTTCCATCGAGCCGCACACGATTGGTCAATTTCAACCGCGACGTTCAAATTGACCAATCGTGTGCGGCTCGATGGAACGAAACGCCTCCGTTCCATTTTGGAACGCGTACAAGATCGCGCCCCTGCTCAATGTAAGTGGACTTGAGTGCACTCAACACAGCTTTATTCCTGCAAGACACTGCTCAGCAAACGACTTGATAGCGCGCGCGCACACACACACACACACACACACACACACACACACACACACACACACACACACACACACACACACCACACACACACACAACACACACACACACACACACACACACACACAAAGCGTTCTTCCAATTACATGCCTTCAAAGGAACTGTTCAAAATGATGGCCATTCGTGGCAACACACATTATCAACCTGTCTTTCATGGAATCCAAGACTCGCTTGAGCATGGCAGGTTGAATTGCAGCACATGCAGCAATTATCCTTGCTTTGAGGTCTTCCACAGTGGCGGGTTCAGTGGCGTAAACCACATTCTTCACATATCCCCAGAGGAAGAAATCGAGAGGGGAAAGGTCTGGAGAACGTGCCGGCCACGGAACGGGTCCATTCCGTCCTATCCATTGAAAAGGAAAGGTGCTGTGAAGGCACGACACAGCCCTAGAAGAGGAATGTGGAGGAGCGCCGTCGTGTTGGTACGAAGTGTCTTTGAAGAGGGTTAGAGGAAGTTCAGCGATGAAGTCTCCTACGACTTCTTTCAGTATCCGCTCGGCGTATAACTTCCCAGTGAGTGTGCCATCAAAAAAGTACGGTCCGATAACTTTTCCATTGTAAATCCCGCACCACACGTTAACAGACCACCGCACTTGGTGGTTGTGCTCACGAAGTCAGTAGGGATTTAAATTTGCCCAATAATGCGCATTGTGAATGTTCACAACTGCATTTCGACAAAACTGGGCTTCATCTGTCCAAATTATTTTCGTGAGGAAATCGGGATCTCTGTCTACTTGAATCAGCGCCCAATTGCAAAATTCTAGGCGTCTCAAGAAGTCCGTGTCTGTTAGTTCTTGGTGCAGGCTCACATGAAATGGGTACAATCGATGTTTCACGAGGACTCTCCACACCGTTGTGATGTTTGCTCCACAAGACTCGGCAACTTCTCGTGTGCTTGCTTCGGGCTTTGCCACAAAATATCCGAGTATGGCTTCTTCGAACTCTTTGCTTATAACATATTCTTTCGGTGTCCGCCTTGTCATTAGCGATCCAGTTGCAGCAAAATTGTTGAACACTACCATTGAAGGATAGGCGCTGTGTATCTTACGACACACCACGCTCTTATTGCGGCCAGTTTCGGTTTCAAGGAGCCTGCCAAGGGGAACTAATTGTTCGCGTAGCTCCCACATAAACTCCGCTATTCAAAATTTGATTGTTGGGATAGGTAGTGCACAGGACGGACCCCAATGTACTCATTTGCTGTAGCCACCTATTGTTTATAATTAGAAAGTGAATTAGCGTAACTTCGCTAATTACGCGCGTAAGTGCGGAAATTGCTCTGTATCTAGAGGCCGCCAATCCGTACACTCGAATGGTAAGCATAACGTGACCAAGATTTATATTTTTCAAATTTTAAAAATTTGGTGCAGCTAAAAAAAACACCCTGTATAGGGACTTTAGTTTGGCAGGCGCTCCCGTGGTCCGTATACTTTAGCTGAGGGGTGTTCTATAACAAGTTCTATTGAAAACCTCTGGTAGGTAAGTACGAACACGTACGGTACAATCCTCTCAACCACAAGCGGCAAAGGCGTGGCAGTTAATATGATTTTTGTTGTCTGCGCCGTGCTGCACTATTCTACCTGCCCGGTGTCTGCACCTGACAGGGTCGCTTATAAGTTATACTTCATATGCCCGCCACCTTGAGGGGTCAAAGTAAATGTACAGCGAAATACATAGAAGTCATGTTAGAGTTGCACGCGCTTGGTTTGCTACCTTGATACAACATCAGTGACCTACCAGTGATGATGAGCGCGCGCTCTAGGCCACGATATCGCCATCTCGTGAAACGCAAGTGACTCAGTTCGACTCGTCTGGCTGAGAAGCGGCCGAATATCATCGATAGCTTTGTGCACGCCAAAGGTAACCGCTTGCGCGACGCAAGCGCCAGCACTGCCATCTCTTGTCCACATCGCTGCTTACTCGCACCGCGAGACGAAACTTCAAGGCGCCGCCTTGCGTACATTTCTTTTTATAAATTAAAAAGCCGCCGTTGTCATAGCCACTGATGACGCGAAAAGTCATTAATCTTGATTACGATACAAACGCAGCAGTGAAAAGTGCAAGAAGTCGCAGAAAGTTTGCAAGAAGTCGCAGAAAGTTTGCAGAAAGTTTCTTAGTTTTAACAAACATTATTTCAAGTAAACGTGTTTTTAATAAAAATGATGGTTTAAAACACAAATGCCAACACCACCCGAGAGTGATGCAAATGCTATGAGCACGCGTTATGAACAAAAGATTTTCAGGGCCCCAAAGGACGGGGGAAATGCGGCGATACGCATGCCTGTCGACCGCGATTGAATATGGCCGCTCATTACAATAATTCGCGCGGCTCGTCGCACCACAAATTATGGCAGAAAATCTCTGCAATGGCGCCCCAGCGCAACATCACGCAACGTCAAATTGGCGTTTACGAAATGGCCCTTCCTGTGACGCGGGATATTCCGCCAGCCAATGAACAATCTGACATGCCGGCTATCTTGGAACGCCACCACATATTCGCGAAATTGCAGACGCATTGCACGGGCTTCTGCACGCTACCGCCCACTTTCTTTTTAAAGCGCTAAAGTTGCAATATAGGTGCCAAGAACCCTACAAAAGTATTAGTTGATGAACATTGCAGCTTCACGTCACGTTTCGTCATTTTGATGAAAACGCAAAATTGCATTTTGCAAAACTTCCGTTTACCGGCACAAATTTCAAAACACGTGACCTCTCGACAGCCAATGAGAGGGTCAACATGGTGGATAATGGCGGCCGTGCAGCCGCCATGCGTGTCGAAAATAGGGGCTCTTTTTGGGTGAAGGCAACTGATCAATAAATCTGCATATGCTACTTGAAGGCATCAATGTTGCCGGATTGGAGACCCTCGTTATGTAATGAACTAGAACAAAGGGAACCAAGGGGCCCGATTTTATTAATCATATCATATTAAGCCAAGAAACATAGACACCAAGGACAACATAGGGGAAGTTACTTGTGCTTACTAATTGATTGAAAGAAATAATAATCAATGGTAATGAAAGTGGATGAAAAAACTTGCCGCAGGTGGGGAACGGTCCCACGTCTTCGTATTACGCGTGCGATGCTCTTGCCAATTGAGCAACCGCGGCGCCATTCTCCCATCGACTTTCTGGGGTATTTATGTTTTTACAATTAGAACTAACCCTGGGAGTGTTAGCCAGCGCCACCACTCACGAACCTTAGCGGGGGATGTGGAACATATTTCCTGCAGGAGGCGTCCCAATTACGTGATCTTTTTGGGTGAAGGCAACTGGTCAGTAAACCCAGACATGCACTCTGAAGGCATCAATGTTGCTGGATTCGAGACCCTCGTTATGTAATGAACTAGAAGAAAGGGAACCGAGGGGGCTGAATGTATCAATCATATCATATCAATGAAAGAAACATAGACACCAAGGACCACATCGGGTAAATTACTGTCTACAAGTCTGGACGGAAATTCTGTGTTGCTGACTGTCTTTCGAGAGCGCCTGTGGATGAACTAAGTCAGGATGACGTGTTCCTGGAATTATTGAGTAATGAGCATCAGCTCTTCAGCCCTGATGCGGCGCGGTGACACGGAGCTGCGAGCATTCAGGGACTACATGCAAGGCAAGGGTAATTCACCACTCGGAATATTCAGGCGCGGGCTGTCCTTAGTTTACCCCCAGAACAACGCACCGGTGATGAAAGACGTCGCACCGGAGAGAGCCGCTTACCTTCTCGTCGTGCCATTAGTACTACACGAAGAAATTTTGGAAGCTTTCCTCGAGGAGTCAATTGCAGGGCATCTTTTATTCATTAGTATATTCCGAATAATTCAAGACAGGTATACTGTATATCACTGGCTGTACCTTTTTACCGAGGTTACACGTTACACACTACGTCAGAACCTGCGGGCTGGCCAGCGATGAAAAGTGCCAACTACTTGACCCTTCGGACTTCTGAAACAGATAGTACCACTATAGATACTTTTGTAGCTGATGAAGGTAGCTGCATGGGTATGTTGGTTTCAATTTGTTGTAGCGAAAGAACCCCGGCACGGACGTAAAGAAGGCACATGAGACAACACACAGCTGGTTGGAGTGTACCTTCTCAGTTCTTTTACGACGTCAGCAACCACGAACAGTTGTATCATTGTGGCTACTGACTATCTCATGCGCTTTGTTGAAACAAAAGCACTACCGAGCGCGAGCATCGAGAGCATCAAACTTCGACACGGTGCCCATGAAGTACTGATCACCGGCAGGGGGACAACGTTGACAGTAGAACTGACAAAGCAAATGCTGTGCCTCAGACACTCAGTCACACCAGCCACGGTAGGACAAATGCGTATATTGCGCAAACTAATGGCCACAGGGAGCGCTTGAGCAAGATACGTGCTTGCAGACATGCTGGTAATGTACATACATACGTATACATGGCCGTCGAACAAGAGCTGGGACGCCATTCTGCCATGCCTAACTTCTGCCTACGATACGGCGTAGCAGAAAACGACGCAGCCGAATCTGTTCGGGCTCTTGTATGGGCGGCAAGCCGCGACAATGCTGGAAGCAATTTTTCTGAATATTACCGACCAAGAAGTCAACTCTGACGTAGAAGCGTTCCTTGAACACGCAGAACAGGCTCCAGCTCGGCTCTCCACACATGAAGGGCCAGCAACTCATCAAAGCCCGAAAGCTCAACCTCCCGCGCCGTTGCCACGCGATAGCGGACTGTCGGACGTTATTAATTTGCTTTCTTTTTCACTGCTTTGCACTGTTGGCGTTTATTTTTTTATATGTGCGGTCCTTATTTTCATGTGTTATTTTCCGCATCGGGACGATGATTTTTGAAAGAGGGGCAGTGCTACGTGCATTTCTGTATCTCGCCTCTTTGGGCACCCATACTTTGCTGTCGGTGAAGTCATTAAGGACTCCAGCGTGGCAGTTTGGGCATGTTGGTAATCCATAAGAACGTTAAATAGCGATAACTGGACATAGACAAAAAAGGCACGTATACACTAGCACCAAATTAGTTAAATGTGTAAATGGCGCAGTATACATGGTTCCTCTTTCTTGTGGTAATGTATATGGGGGACAATCCGGAAGGATGTGTCAACAATCACCTCGGAGAACAGCAGACTTTATTAAGAGCCTCAGGATTTTCACATCTTGCTGACCATTGCAGAAAATGCTGTTGGTATTCTGTTTTCAAAGAAACAGACTATTTTAAGACATCGAGATCAATTCAATCACGAGCGCGTACAATCATACCGTATCAAGAAATACCATACCATACCCAACAACGTTTTTTTTTTATTTGTGTTTTCCATAACGCTGGGCGATCCTCAAAAGAACAGGTTAGCTTTAGAAAGAAGCGCTCTTTGAAAATATTTTTTGTCTCCGTTTTGAGGAGTCATGACCAAGCAGCGAAAAATCTCGCAGTCTCGCAGTTTCGAAACGCTGCCTTCGTGATTCGGTGGAGTGTTTTCGTGTAGCGACGACGCGGTGCCTCAAATCAGTGCTTTCGGAAACTGATGAGTACAGCGACTGGCGATAACTTAAGCGACCTACAGGTCGAGCGCGATCACTTGGGGGTCACACCACCGGGACTGCAGAGTCGTTCCTAGGATTTAGTTTTCCACTCACGTTTAACCGCGCGCACGGGTCTACGACACGACGCCAGCCATGAATTCCTTGGGCCTAAGCATCCTCCTGGGACTGCTGGGGGTTTCTGCCGCCCAGTTCAGGTAAACAGAAGCGATTGCTGCTTGCCTATACAACTTCAAGCGGTAGAGAGAGACGAAGGCGGTTTATGGCCCGGGCGTAAACACCTGAAATAGAATTGGCGAAGAACTGATTTGGGATCGAACGAGAGTATATGTTATTTTGCTTGAGACAAAGAATAAATATGAAGCTGAGCAGACCATGCAATGCGTAGAACAGATAAGCGGTGGTCCATTAGAGTAATGTAGCAAAGCAGTAGATTCAATTATGGGACATTGTAGGTATAAATTGAGTTCGGCTCGCCTAATAAAGATGTGATTGAAAATCAACGGGAATAAGCCTTTTTCATTAGGTAGATTTGGTCAAGCTGCTGCGGTATGGAGACTTCACTGATGGCCATGAAGAAGCATTGGAATGTTAAACTCGTGTCGCTCGGTTGACTACTTTATAAAGCTTGGGTTTCAACGTGAGCATTACACGGAAAATGAAGACTGTGTAATTCAGTCACAATAATAGTATAAAAAGTGAGATAGGAAAGTGAACATAGCGTTACCGAAATCGTTGAGGCCCGGGCCACTACTCCTCGGTAATGTTACGTTAGAGTGCAAAAAAAAAAAAGACAACAGACATGCGGAGACAAAATTTATATTTAGTGTTTGTGAATGCAAATCTTGGCTCTATGAGCAGAAGAAGCACTTTAATTTCTTTTTATTTTATCAGGCAAAGCCCTTTCTGCGAAAAAGAAGAAAACAGAGGAAGGGTTAATTCCAAGTGGCATCGTAGAAAAGGTGCGATTTCATCTTCGAACGTTAAGACTTCAGGACTCCACGAAGGTGAAGGTTTTACTTGTGGAGCTATACATCAGAAGTTATTTGAGTTATTAATCACTCGAGTAAAATGGCAGAGACGAGTTTTTTGCTAAGAATAAACAAGATATGCCTGCGTTGAACACGTTGAAACGGAAAATAATTGACACACCTGCGAGATTTCGTAATACTCCCTTCCGCCTTACTTGTGTTATCTGGATAAGTCACAGAAGAAGTGTCTACCATGAGGTAATAAAGCCATTTCTGTTGCCGTACATACGCCGAATTGCCGCGTGACTGGTCGCTCGAGGCACTTTGCGTGTATTCACGGGCTTCTTTCGCGCTCGGAAAAACACATTTATGTAGCACGTATTGAGCAATAGAAAACTGTATCGGGAGTTTTTCATGTTACTCTACAATTTTCTCATTGACACTTTGATAATTAGGACAGTACTTCTCGAGTTAGATAATTAGTTACAATTAACTAATTAAATCTCAGTAACGAAAAAATTGCTGGCGGCTACTCCACTGTACTGGAAACAATATGCAATGGGTTTGCTTCGCGTAACACCGTTCCTATTTTTTTTCAATCGTGCTGCGTCATAGCTGGGACACCCTGTATATATATTTGCTTTTCTTGCACTGTTCTAGAATTTGAACAGCGGAGCTGTTTAAGCCGGCCGTTATTCCGTTAGTCGTCCACAAAAAATGTGGGCCGATCCTGGTGGTAGTGCAGAACGGGTTCAAGCGCAATGGCATATACCCCTGTGAACTAACGAAGCTGAGCCTGGCTTTGTCTAGCTAAGCATGGTTGGGACTACTTAAGCTTAGTCAGTCATCGATAGCCAATCAATAGCTAACCGATAATCGATTAATAATCAATAAATTCCGGAAAATGCTCGGGATGAATTCGTAGTGCTTAGTCTAGCCCAAAAGCCAGGACTAGCTAGGTGTCCATCAGCTCCGCTGTCTCTTTAGCATTGCGCTTCCAGTGCAAGCTACGCTAGTTTTTCTTTCTTTTTTTTATTATATCGTCCCTGCTCATACATGAAGAGTAGCACGTCTGCGGTCAAACACACGCCTGCAAAAACATCTACCTTTCAGCGAGGAACTCTCTGTGTCTCTCTTTCTGCATTAATCGTTGGAGAGACACAGATAGAAAACAGAGACTAACAATTTTCGGTCTTTATGGGTTTCCATAAATTCTTACTGTGTTGCACACAGCTTGCTTGGAACTGCCGCAAGTATTGTCTCTCTGTCATTGAGTTGGGTTTGATGTTGAGCATAGTATAAGCTACCTTGTTCCGCAGAAATGAAATGAATGAAGTGGAAAATGAAGACAGCATGAGAGCAATGCACAGCTCTAGCAACCAAAGCAGGAAGCAGAATCTAAAGGCAACTGATATCTTTCAAAGAACTGACGACAACGTAGCGTTAAAAAAAAGAAAGACAAACTGAAGCAGACGAGTTTTACGAGGACTAGAAATAATGAACGCTATTTTTTGTTCTCTCTTTTCTTTAGCATCTCCTTGTGGAGAAACACGACGGACGCGGAACCGAGACGGCGAATGTGGCTCAGTGCACCTTCCGTGATTCAGGAAGAATTGGAAAACGAAAACAATGTGAGTGCTTCACCTCAAAGGAGGTGACAAAATGTTCAAATAAATAAAACACAGAATCTATCAAACCAATACGGTGTTCAATGAATGCCCAATAGTGCAACACATGTCGCAAACACTAAGTAAAGCGTTATACATGGAACAGTAGCAGCATGTTTTCCTTAATTTGTTCATGTAACTCTTGGTGCGATATTTGCATGTTCATATATCTTCATTCAGCGCACGCTCATTACAATATATCTTCATTCAGCGCACGCTCATTACAATGGTCGGCTCAGATAAATTAAAAAAAATTCTCTGTCCACTAATAAAACACGAACAGGGCGTAAAACCTTTGTCAACAAAATGGGCGAGAAATACATTCAGTATAATCTATTTAGGCGTCGCATATCCTGCTGCTAGACAATTCCTCAAAAACTTCTGTATTGCTTCATTTGCAAGAAAATCGTTATTCATATATCTCTGCTTATCGTCAAATGAAAGCGGGGTAAGCATACACAAATATAATCTCTTCCTTCAGCTCCATTATTACGGACTCATCGGTCTTGGCACGCCCCCGCAACCATTCAAGGTCATCTTTGACACCGGTTCCGCGAACCTCTGGGTCCCATCAAGCAATTGCCCCAATACGGAAGACGGCTGCAGTAAGTACACCGCCGTAATCTATTATTTTAGTCTTCATTTGGTCGGAGTATCTGGAGCCCGCTGCACCACTTAAAAATTTAAGCCAAGCTCCAGCCCATCATTGTCTTTTAGTTAATTGATTATCAAATATTTCATGCACGTGAGCACTTAAATAATCGAATGAAAAATGTCACCGACGATTACGATACTCCCTATTGCAAAATTTGAGCGCAGCTGTATACCTGTTTTCATTTCGCGATATATTGAGGCCAATAATTTTAGAACTAAATCACCGCACCGACGGGCAGTGGGCCAGTGCCTTCAGTGCCTTCGCAAAGGGCACTGAAGGCACTGAAGGGGCAGTATGGGAACGCTGGTATGATGAGCGACCTCGAAGCCAGCTGTGGAAGAAGACGACGACGAAGGCGCGAGCAGTGGCACGAGCGCGAGGTGCAGTATGGGAATGCTGGCATGATGAGCGGCATCGTAGCCAGCTGATGAAGAAGACTACGACGAACGCGTGAGCGGTGGCACGAGCGCGAGGGCCAGTATGGGAATGCTGGCATGATGAGCGGCATCGTAGCCAGCTGATGAAGAAGACTACGACGAACGCGTGAGCAGTGGCACGAGCGCGAGGGCCAGTATGGGAATGCTGGCATGATGAGCGGCATCGTAGCCAGCTGATGAAGAAGACTAAGATGAACGCGTGAGCAGTGGTACGAGCGCGAGGGCCAGTATGGGAATGCTGGCATGATGAGCGGCATCGTAGCCAGCTGATGAAGAAGACTACGACGAACGCGTGAGCAGTGGCACGAGCGCGAGGGCCAGTATGGGAATGCTGGCATGATGAGCGGCATCGTAGCCAGCTGATGAAGAAGACTAAGACGAACGCGTGAGCAGTGGCACGAGCGCGAGGGCCAGTATGGGAATGCTGGCATGATGAGCGGCATCGTAGCCAGCTGATGAAGAAGACTAAGACGAACGCGTGAGCAGTGGCACGAGCGCGAGGGCCAGTATGGGAATGCTGGCATGATGATGAGCGGCATCGTAGCCAGCTGATGAAGAAGACTAAGACGAACGCGTGAGCAGTGGCACGAGCGCGAGGGCCAGTATGGGAATGCTGGCATGATGAGCGGCATCGTAGCCAGCTGATGAAGAAGACTACGACGAACGCGTGAGCAGTGGCACGAGCGCGAGGGCCAGTATGGGAATGCTGGCATGATGAGCGGCATCGTAGCCAGCTGATGAAGAAGACTAAGACGAACGCGTGAGCAGTGGCACGAGCGCGAGGGCCAGTATGGGAATGCTGGCATGATGAGCGGCATCGTAGCCAGCTGATGAAGAAGACTAAGACGAACGCGTGAGCAGTGGCACGAGCGCGAGGGCCAGTATGGGAATGCTGGCATGATGAGCGGCATCGTAGCCAGCTGATGAAGAAGACTAAGACGAACGCGTGAGCAGTGGCACGAGCGCGAGGGCCAGTATGGGAATGCTGGCATGATGAGCGGCATCGTAGCCAGCTGATGAAGAAGACTAAGACGAACGCGTGAGCAGTGGCACGAGCGCGAGGGCCAGTATGGGAATGCTGGCATGATGAGCGGCATCGTAGCCAGCTGATGAAGAAGACTAAGACGAACGCGTGAGCAGTGGCACGAGCGCGAGGGCCAGTATGGGAATGCTGGCATGATGAGCGGCATCGTAGCCAGCTGATGAAGAAGACTAAGACGAACGCGTGAGCAGTGGCACGAGCGCGAGGGCCAGTATGGGAATGCTGGCATGATGAGCGGCATCGTAGCCAGCTGATGAAGAAGACTAAGACGAACGCGTGAGCAGTGGCACGAGCGCGAGGGCCAGTATGGGAATGCTGGCATGATGAGCGGCATCGTAGCCAGCTGATGAAGAAGACTAAGACGAACGCGTGAGCAGTGGCACGAGCGCGAGGGCCAGTATGGGAATGCTGGCATGATGAGCGGCATCGTAGCCAGCTGATGAAGAAGACTACGACGAACGCGTGAGCAGTGGCACGAGCGCGAGGGCCAGTATGGGAATGCTGGCATGATGAGCGGCATCGTAGCCAGCTGATGAAGAAGACTAAGACGAACGCGTGAGCAGTGGCACGAGCGCGAGGGCCAGTATGGGAATGCTGGCATGATGAGCGGCATCGTAGCCAGCTGATGAAGAAGACTACGACGAACGCGTGAGCAGTGGCACGAGCGCGAGGGCCAGTATGGGAATGCTGGCATGATGAGCGGCATCGTAGCCAGCTGATGAAGACTACGACGAACGCGTGAGCGGTGGCACGAGCGCGAGGGCCAGTATGGGAATGCTGGCATGATGAGCGGCATCGTAGCCAGCTGATGAAGAAGACTAAGACGAACGCGTGAGCAGTGGCACGAGCGCGAGGGCCAGTATGGTAAATGCTGGCATGATGATGAGCGGCATCGTAGCCAGCTGATGAAGAAGACTACGACGAACGCGTGAGCAGTGGCACGAGCGCGAGGGCCAGTATGGGAATGCTGGCATGATGATGAGCGGCATCGTAGCCAGCTGATGAAGAAGACTACGACGAACGCGTGAGCAGTGGCACGAGCGCGAGGGCCAGTATGGGAATGCTGGCATGATGATGAGCGGCATCGTAGCCATGGAGCTGTGGAAGAAGACGAGGACGAACGCGTGAGCAGTGGCACGAGCGCGAGGGCCAGTATGGGAATGCTGGCATGATGATGAGCGGCATCGTAGCCAGCTGATGAAGAAGACTACGACGAACGCGTGAGCAGTGGCACGAGCGCGAGGGCCAGTATGGGAATGCTGGCATGATGAGCGGCATCGGAGCCATGGAGCTGTGGAAGAAGACGAGGACGAACGCGCGAGCAGTCGCACGAGCGCGTTCGCGCGGTGACGCCGAGAGAAGCCGACGCTCAACCCAGGAACGGGCGCCTAAGAGCTGCGCTCTACAAGATCGCACCAGATATTACTCTTAGATACGAGTGCATATAAGGCGTAGCATGAACGTGCTCAAGTATTCGCATGGGAATACTAACAATCAGCGTGCTTCCTGCTGCATTCACAAACCCAGCAGCTTAACTGAATAACACCTACTAGCAAATGCAACATCAACCCTTTTATATGTACCTTTTTACAGCGAAGCTGTATACCTCTAACAGTCAAGGAAATTTTCGTGTTTTCGTAAGCAAAAAACGCCAGGCTAAAAATTGAATACAAACAGCATATCTCCTTTGAAATCAGGCATACAGCTCAGCACTCGTTTTGAAAAGAAAAACCGAAAAACAAGCATCAAAGCCACATGATGGCTGATATGGCGCGTGTGAACAATGGGAACACCCACCGACGCGTACCGGTACAGATTAGGTTTGCAGCTGCTTCGAAAGGGGTTTACGTCATTGAAAACTCTCGTGAAATCAGTGTCTCTGGTTTCACTATTTGTAGAGCCGCGTGTGTGAATTCAAGTGACGTCACAATGGTAATCGTTGTGGGTGTCGTTTACAGCGTTCCTTCTCCAGCGTTTGTTTCCCGGTAAAGAATACGGTTGCGTAAGCTACTCCGAGTGGAAAAGTACCCAACAGCATAGAAATCACGTAGTGACGTCACCACGGTCTGGCAACTCATTCAGTTCATTCCAGGCTACCATGGGTAGACCACGGAAAGTAAGGACGCCAGAAGAACAGCGTGGATATAATGTTGTTGTGAAGTAATAAAGGGTGTGGTTAAGTACATTTCACTTGGCTCTGGGTTCACTCTTTGTGGAGCAACGTGTGTGAATTAAAGTGACGTCGCAATGGGTAATCGTTGTGGGTGTCGTTTACAGCTTTGCTGTCCGACCACCTTCACAGCGTGGATTGTTGCCAGAGTTTTTTTTTTGTCGCACTTCCTATAAGAGTTTAGTCCAATTTAGCCTACGCTCAATCCCCCGAGCACTAACAAGGGGGTGGAGGAGCCCGACGCTCTTCATAAACAGCTCTCAGCTTTCGGCACGGCTGTGTTCGCGGTACCGTTTCTAAACAGCACTATACATGCTAAGCTGCTTGGTCAGCAAGTAATAAACTTGTCGCCGTCATGAGGATCAAGCTGTGCCAGCACCAGACCTGCTAGCTTTGCAACATGTCTTGAATGCAAGCAATAATAAACGGACAGTAGCACGCTGTCCAGACTGCGTGGGTTTCTGTTGCACACTTGCAGTACACCAGTATTGCAGTACGCCTGAAATTTTGCATTGTAGCCCGTATTTGCACTACAGCATGCACAAGCGTATGTATATTGCAAGGCAGTTGTCTCTTCTGAATTTTGTGCTTTTTAGGAAATTTGCGAGCATACATAAGGAACAAACCTACACACATAGGGTTCCCTTTAAGCAAAAGAAAAAAAGAAAAAAAAATGTCAGGCGAAACGTGTTTATTTCACAGGACAACGAAAGTATGAATGGTGCACTTTATCTGTTGTTCATATTAAGGGCGAAGATTCAACACATGTACTTGTGTGGGCGCTATGGGACTTCAGAACATTGTATAAGATAACAAAAAACAAACCAGTCCAAGCATGCGTGCACTTATACTTCTATAATGATTGCCATCAACAGTTAATTACAATCACGTGGCCTAGAGGCAGTAATGGAACCATTCGGATAGTTAACTATAGTTAAAGCAATATGTTCGTCGATAATAACTAAGCTTTGAAGACGTACTTTTTTGTCGGTCACAGATAATGAAACTTCGTGCTTGCGACTAGCTCACTGTCTTTGTAAAAGCATGTTATCCCGTAACTTACATACCCATATTATAGCTTCACCAAATTCGGGTAAGATGATACAGCGCAGAGCTGTAACTCTATAGCCGGGCAAGGAGGTCTAAAAGTGAACGCTATGTCTTCTTTTCTTTGCGTCATCTATAGAGGACAAGAAGAAGTTCAACAGCGCTAAGTCGAGCACTTACCAGAAGGACGGCCGCAAATTCCGCATAGAATACGGAAGCGGAATTGTCCAGGGCATCTACAGCACCGACGATCTAAGCGTGGGAAATGGCAAGGTTAAGGCACAGACCTTTGCCGAGGCCACAAAGGCACAGGGTTCCATCTTCAGAGCGGCCAAGTTTGACGGGCTTTTGGGCCTCGGTTACCCAGCTCTCGCCGAAGACAACGTCGTACCAGTGTTCGACACCATGATTAAGCAAAACCTGCTGCCCCTGCCGGTGTTCTCCGTCTACCTCAACCGAAATCACAAGGCTAGTCCCGGAGGAGAAATCTACTTTGGTGGCATCAACTCCAAGCGCTACACGGGAGGTATCACCTACACCAGTGTCACGAAGAAGAGCTACTGGCAGTTCAATATGCAAGGGTACGTGCAATCAGTGTATCGCGATGGCCGCCTGCAGATCCGCTTGAATATTACACGCGCAGAATCAGGCAGTACAAGAATTTTTCTTTCGCTCAGGGCCAACTGTTTTAATTTCTTGCACCGATATGATGAGTTATCGCTGAAACTTGGTTAACTATCGATGACGCGTTTTTCTAAAAAAAAAAGAAGAGAGAAAGAAAAAATTAGAAAAAGAGGAAAAAATAAAAGAATTATGCAAACTCATAAGGCATCGCTACAAAATAGCGGCCGTGGGCCGCTATTTTGTAGCGATGCCTCATGACTTATTTTGGAATAGTCTTATCATGCACTGCTCACGGCCGGCTGATCCCGTTGATAACGCAAGCGGACCGTCGCTCTGACCACTGACAAAGCGCGATAAGCGCGAAAAGGTGTTATTACTTTAAAGTCATCGCTACAAAATACCGGCCCTGCATGCAGAACACGAAAGCGAAAAACAAAAGAACGCGCCGTAAAGAAAAATAAAGGAATACCGTCCCAGAGTTCATTAGCGCTGGTAGAACGGCTCAAGGCGCACAATATGGACTACTTCTGGTCGTGTGAGGCGCCGCTGTGATTGCGCAATGCCATCCGTCACGACCTCATAGTCAAGAGCGCCAATACGTAGGAGGATTTCGTAGGCTCCGAAATAGATGTCGCAAACGTTTTACATAAGTCATCGTCGGTGTATCGGGGTCCGAACACAAATACTGCCACCGGGAAAGATAAATAAGTGCGCGTGGCACTACTGACTCCGGGATCAGCCCACTTTGCTATGACAGGGTCGGCGCACCGACTACAGTGGGCATATTTCTGGAGATACTGCAATAGTAAACTGCGCACCCGCCGTGGTTGCTCAGTGGCTATGGTGTTGGGCTGCTGAGCACGAGGTCGCGGGATCGAATCCCGGCCAGGGCGGCCGCATTTCGATGGGGGCGAAATGCGAAAACACCCGTGTACTTAGATTTAGCTGCACGCTAAAGAACCCCAGGTGGTCCAAATTTCCGGAGTCCCCCACTACGGCGTGCCTCATAATCAAATCGTGGTTTTGGCACGTAAAACCCCATAATTAAAAAAAAATAGTAAACTGCGCTAATTACTCGGCGACACACCCAGCAAGCAGAGGCGCCAAACCTCGGGAAAGGAGGTCTTGAAAGGCTTGATTTAGCAAGAGAATTCTTCTCTTTATGACGTATATTTGTTGCGATGAGGATACTTAGGTACTATTTGTTGTATCACTGCGTAATTCCGCGGAAAACAAGGCCAGCTGCCAGCACATCTGTAGTGGTAGTAAGGATGGGATTGCTGTCCAGTGTGTGAGCTATTTGGCAGGACGGCGGTGGTGGCGGCATTAGCAGCGGGAAAGGCGAAGGGATAGGCAGAGAAAGTTTCGCTTTAAAAGCAGGACCTGGGCCTGACTGACAGCGGAGAATAATAATAATAAACTCTACGTGAACTACTACAATTGAATTATGTTTACGCATTTTGTATAGAACACCGGTGTCGGTTCGTTGTGCAATAGTTTTACCCATGTAGAAAAAATGCTGAGTTCGAGAGCCTTCCTATCACATGGGCGCGTGACGGCAGTCTCAAACATGCGTCATTTCTCTGTGTTGAATCGCTGACGACTTTGATATAGCATATCAAGGTTCTCTCGGTGTTTAACACAATTTTATATTTTACCCTCAAAACTGAGTAAAATAATTTAGGCCTACTAGTCCCCGGGAGGTTGTGCAAAAAGTAGTCTACTCATTTTTCGAGTCACTTCTCATTCCAAAGAGGTTGACAAGTAAGCGCCAGTCAGCATCTTACTTCTCAAAATGGGAAGGGGACATGTAAGACAGAAATGAAAATTTTATTGGCATGCATGAGCCTTGAGAGGCATCCGAGATTAGGTAGCGCGCGCGTCATCTAGGAGGTCACGGAATGAATCGGGATCATGACCACGATACGTGTGCTGAGGCGCTGTAATGTAAAGCTATTCCAATCTTTTTCTATTTCTTTGCCTTCGTTAGCCCTCCGCGATTGATCTAATATTTTGGGGCCATATGCGCGCTTCGCCTGTATGTCACGACACGTCACGAAAACTCCGAGAACTCTCATCTCAAGGTGACGTGTACATACAGATTACGCGTGAATAGGCTACACGAAAGAAAATCATTTCTTTCCGACTCTGCGCTTTTCCACATTACACTTCCGGTGCCGGGTGAAAATGTTTTCGGGCCACGCCTGGTTCGCCTCCCTGTCACGCGACGTTACAAAACCGCGAAAACTCACCACGCCAAAGTGACCTGTGCGCACTAAAGATGTATAAATATGCAAAAAAAACTGAACTTTTTTTATAATAGCCGGGGATTGGGCCCTGTTCCCAAAAGGAATAGAAGATGGCTGTCCACCGATTGCTCCGGCACTGTGTACTCGGAGCTGCCTACGAAAATTGATTTCTTTGCATAAAATACAAAATTTGCGTGGCAGTATAACGTCGCCTCGGCACGTATACGACATCGCTGTGCCAAATCATGAATGAGCATTTGTTTTGGCGGCATTTCTAACACCCCATTGCACACCACCGGAATAGTCGACGAGCCACCACAATCTAAGCAAGGGGAAGCGGACCAATCGGAGATATCGGCACCGCTCTCCTCACCTGTTTATCTATTTTCACTGTGCTAGCTGGGCCCCACTTAAATCCTGTCCTGTTCTGTGCGCTCTCGCTTCTCGTCAGCTATTTAGATAAGGAAAACCTGTCGCGGTAGGCAATGCTATTCACTTTGAAAGCAAACAAAAGTGACCTCCTATAAACTAAGGAAATTGCTTGATTGGGCAGTTGAAACAACCTTGCGAGCTATACCGCCCGTCTTTGCGTCGGCGGTTACGTAAATTTGACGTCAAGAGATTAGATTGAACTCAGAATGAAATAACTTGTCGTTATACTGCCTTTGTCGGTCGACCGTCGCTACTGTTGTAGTCTCCACGAACGACAGCTGTTTCTGACTAGCGCCTTTCATATTTCTACGAATTTAGGTGTGCAGGGAATATATCTAGGGCTTCATGCTTTCATGCCTATTCCCCCCTCCCACCCCCCTACTTCCACTGCCTTTTTTTCCACCGTCAGCATGCAAGTGAAGAAGGACAAGAACTTCTGCACTGGAGGGTGCGACGCTGTGATCGACACGGGCAGCTCTTTCATTGAGGGCCCCCAGGACGAGATCGAGCGGCTGAACGCTTACCTGAGAGCCAAGGAGGAGCCTAGTGGAGAGGTGCGCACCCTTATGACTTTAAATAACCAGATCAAAACTAGCAAACGATGGGGCTGAAGCCCCGGAGGATTCCTTCAAGATGAGTCAAGTGTGTGCTAAAACGGCGAGAACTGAGAAACGTTTTGTATTAATATTACTGTCAACCTTCACTTAATGGGTACCGTCGTGTCAGCCAGAATTTACCGACTACTTGCCATCGAGTTGAAAGACGTACACTGTAGCTGTGCTTTTGCTAGTGCGTACTTTCCGTAAAACAAGGCATTTGCCAATATTACAATGATTGGGGACATCTCTGAATGGTCGTCACAGGGTGCAACATTGAAAATAAGTTTGTAAGCGCAAGCAGCACGGATAAATGGCGTACATAGGCTATGGTGGCATTTCTTCCTCTATCCCGAAAAAGTGACATATCGTGCTGATCACCGTGCGTCTTACCTGATAGCCTCTCTCCATGCAATAATGTAGATGCCATATTTAAACTTGACAGCTGTTTTGCTGACGACACTGAAAGAAGTCTCGAAACGAGAGAGTTAAAATGCATTGTGCATCTTCCTAACGACCCAAGAAAACAACCTTTTTTTTCCTCATAGCGATAAGTATGATTTATCAATTATTCTGCCGGCTGGGATCATTCGTTAAAAATTAAATTCACGATCTGATTATGAGAATACCGTAATGGAGACTCAGAATTATTTTTGAACACCGTGGGGCTCTTTAACGGGCACCCAATGCACGGTACACGGGCGTTTTTGCATTTCGTCTCCATCGAAATGCGGCCGCAGAGGCCGGGATTCGGAACCCGCGCCCTCGGGCTTAGCTGCGCAATGCCGTAGCCACTACGCCACCACGACAGGGTGCGGTCAATGTTGAAGATACAGGAACATCAAAGGGGAGGGAACTGGAATAGGGAAAACAAGAAGGGGGCCGTTTGGTTGCAACGTGCTTAGACACTAAACTAAATTTTGAAGACCAGTTAGTGTTGTCTGATGCGGGGAAATATATATATATATATATATATATATATATATATATATTGACACAAGGTGCCTTGGAATCTCGCACGCCAGCCATCTCCTGTGCCCGTCCATGTGTTGCTACGCACGAAAGATAGCAGCAGCGAAGCGGCCAACACGTGCTCACAAGGCACGTGTGATCCGAGCAAAAGATCATCAGGCGGGGCACGAAGAAGAAGAAGACGTGTGGAACTCTTGTGAGAAGACCGTGTACGTTGGATCGAGACTCTTGCTTAACTGTTTGTCGGGCACAAGTTCGCCCAACGTAAATCAATTAAACTAACTTTAACCAACTGTGTGTTACAATTCTGGTGGAGGTGCGGGGTATGAGTTCAAGCCCTTCTCGAGTCAGAGAAAGCAGCCCGGACCCTCGCCGACTCACACCCACCGAACTGACTCCTGTTCACCAACGCAGCAGTCGTCGCCTACGTGGCGAGCTCCCCGAGTTTTCTAGACACAGTTCTACAGACGCAGTTCTACAGACGCAGTACCTCTGTAGACGCAGTTCCAGCAGTCTTCAGAAGCAGCGTAGAAGTCGTACGGGAGCTCGTACGATCTGTAGTGTGAGAAGAGCTCCAGAGGCTACGACTTGACCAGAATGCTCCAACGCCCTCTTCACTGGCAGACGTGGTTCGAGAAGAGGTCAGACAGGTGATCCGGAAACCACAGCTCAGTGCACACCCCCAAGCGCCATTACTGCGCCAGCCGAGTCTCTTATATGCCGATGTTCTGCGGCAAACTCCCGGGCGTGCTCAAGTCGCAGCCACTGCATCTATTAACAACGCGATGCCTCGAAATACGCTGTCGCCACCCGAGCGAAGATTTAGGAAGGCCGATGTATGGCGCACTCCTGACCGAATACCTCTTTGCTACGACTGTGGTGAAGCAGGCCACTTCTACCGAATGTTCCACTATCGCCAGGCAGGACTCCGTGGTTTTCCGGTAAACGCACCTTGCCCTCGAAATGGTGAGCGTCCATTCGAAATTGAGGAATACTTGTCAACTCATAAAAGCTTCCCATACACCTCTCAACAACACCAACCTCGATGAACAGCACCGTTGAGGTATCGGTCACCGATCCCCCGTCCGTCATCAAGCTCCCCAACACGCCGTTTACAAAGCCCGCGTCGGTAAAACTATAGAGTCAGCGACCTGGGGAGGTAAGGCCGCTGCCGAATGCGAAAACAGAAGAGCCTCCATCGATCACTCCGAACGACGATGAGGGACTCAGAAACCAGTGGCGTAATAGCGATGTCGCTTCCGATTTACGTGTGTTTGTTGATAGTTACGAAGTGAATGAGTTAGTGGACACAGGTGCAGATTAATCTGTAATAAGTAGTGAGCTTGCCAGCAAACTTGAAGAAAGTGCTGACTCCTTGTAAAGGGCCACAAGTCCGCACTGCGGGAGGACACCTCATCGACCCGACGGGCAAGTGCACGGCTAGAATAGGAATACGAGGCTTCACCTACGTCGCTAGCTTTATTGTGCTTTCCGAATGCTCAAGAGATTTGATTATTGGCATGGACTTCTTACAGGCTAACGGCGCCGTTATCGATTTGCGGGAATCACGTGTTTCCTTTTCAACGAGGCACGCTGTCGGAACATTTGACACTGAAGAAAAATTCGATGCCCTCTGCATTGCTGACGACGATGTGATGGTTCCTCCGAGATCCAGCGTAGGTGTTGCAGTAAGGAGCAACGCGTTCAGTGACTACGAAGGGATTGCAGACAGCAACACCAGACTCTTACTAGAAAAAGGGATCTGCATGGCAAGAGGCCTTGTTCAGCTGCGTGGCGGATGTGCCAACGTATTCCTCACTAATTTTGGAAATGAAGTGCAACATGTCGCGAAGGGAACCGTCATTGCAAGCCTTAATAACTTCGTCGAAGTTACGCACCTAAGCATTCCCGAGATTGCACTATCGAATTCCCAAGACGTTGATTCTGTCCTTGCATCAATAGACATCGAACCAGGTCTATTGCCCGGACAGAAGGAGGAAGTAGAGAACCTCATAAGAGAATTCGCCGAATGCTTTTCAACTTCATCTAAGATCCGACGTACACCTATCGCCAAACATCGGATAATTGTCGATGAATCAGGGAGGCCTATTTGCCAGCATTCCTAACGAGTGTCGCCAAAAGAGAGAGAAACCATCGGAAGTCAATTTAAGGAAATGCTTAAGGACGACGTAATTCAGCCGTCGGCATGTCCGTGGGCGTCACCTGTGGTACTTGTAAAGAAAAAGGACCAGACCTTGCGCTTCTGCATAGATTACCGGAAGCTGAACGCCGTCACCAAGCGGGATGTTTACCCACTTCCAAGAATCGATGACACTCTATAGATAGACTACGAGACGCAAAATTCTTTTCCTGCCTAGACCTCAAAAATGGGTACTGGCAGATAGAAGTGGACAAACGAGATCGCGAAAAGACGGCATTTGTGACGCCAGACGGACTATGCGAGTTCAAAGTACTTCCGTTTGGCCTTTGTTCCGCACCTGCAACATTTCAGCGGATGATGGACACTGTGCTCACCGGTGTGAAATGGCAAACCTGTCTCGTTTATCTTGATGATGTCGTGGATTTTTCTACTACCTTCGAGCAGCATGTAGAACGACTGCGGGCTGTGATGAAAACTATTAGATCAGCAGGTTGGACGATAAAACCACATAAATGCCATTTCGGCTTTCACGAGCTCCTTTTCCTTGGCCATGTCGTCAGTTCCGAAGGCATTCGGTCGGACCCTGAGAAGACTGCGGCTGTTGAAAAATTTCCAAAACCAACCGACAAAAAGGCCGTTAGGCGATTCTTAGGACTCTGCGCCTACTACAGGCGCTTCGTGAAATTTTTTTCCATATATATATATATATATATATATATATATATATATATATATATATATTGCGGCAACCTACTCCGAAACACTTTCGCTAAGACGTCAATGACATCATTACTGGATCATAGCCGGTAAAATGTAGCGATTCCGTCAACTTGATTCTATTTTCCTTTCTTATGATCAACCACTCACGCCCAGCCAATCGTTGAGATTACGTAAGCGGAGCAGAGTTTCAACCACTGATGAAGCGTGAGAAGAATTGCGATAATGTCGTCACATTATCCCGGCGTATAGCTTGTAAAATGCAGTCGCCCTTTTCCTCACGACCAACTATAAGGGAAGACCGACATTCTATTCAGGATGTTGCTTCTTATTTCTGGAGTTTTACGTGCCAAAACCCGTTCTGATTATGAGGCACGCCGTAGTGGAGGGCTCCGGATTAATTTTGACCACCTGGGGTTCTTTAACGTGCACTACAACGCAAGCACACGGATGTTTTTGCATTTCGCCTCCATCGAAATGCGGCCGCCGCGGCCGGGATTCGATCCCGCGACCTCGTGCTCAGCAGCACAACGCCTTAGCTGACTGAGCCACCGCGGCGGGTGAGGATGTTGCTTCTGAGAACCAAATTTTAAAGCTTAATTCTTGAACTGGTAGCTCAACAATATTGTTGACCTAACAAAAGCATGCTTTTGTTAGGTATTTTGCTACGCATACTTGTATTTGTCTAGTATTATTGTCTAGTATTTTGGTATTTGTCTAGGTTTTGCAGATGCATCTGCAAATACAAATATTAGTCTGTGCCTTTCAATTTACCTTTATTAATGTACCTGCTCAACAGTGGTATTCACAAAAATGTCAAGCGTGAGCAGCAGCAGATGTTGTTGTTGTTGTTGTTGCCTCAAAACATGCAGATGTACCGGTCCCTAAACCTGAAGGCTTCGTCGTTATCTTCTTAGCGCCCGTGGTGGTCATATTCTTGCCAATGCGATTTTTTTTCCTTTTTTAACCAAGCTCTTTTTTCTTAACTCCATCAAGGTACATCTCAAGAACACACATTGACCTTGCCATAGCAAGCTCTAGAGACCAGTTTTGGGCCATACATTTACCTGCCACCCCCTGGTCAACAATAAGTTTGACCTACTGTATCTCGCTTAGTTTTTAGGGAAACCGTTTAATTGGTATGTATTTGAGTTCAATTGGTATGTATTTGAGCAAAGTAAGGAAGAACTAAAGCCATAAAACCATTCTAGGTCGTCTTTCGTATCTTGCCAGTTAAAGGGTTAAAGCGAAGCTTCCTTTGCAGCTTTCACACTGCTGCTGCTGCTTCTGGCTGCTGCCTTGCCGAATAGCTCTTGCCGAATGCATGGGTCATACTGAATGTAATGTCATCGTCACGCCACCGTCATCAAAAAATCATCATCCCTGCTGGCTGCTGGCTGACGGCTGCAATCTTGGACGATTGCCGGTACCGGACATAGTGCAAACAAACACTGGAAAACACATACACATATACATACATAAACACATAAAAAAGCTAAGTTTTGCAGACAAGTGCACGAAACGTAGGTACACATACATAACATAAGACATAACTACTTGGCATCATAACAAGCTTAGACTTACACCACACATATGTCTTTTAGAGGACACTAAAATTTAATGTAAACCTTATCAGTGTCTTAATAAAACTCGCATCAGGAAATGAACCTGCAATCTTGTGATGAGCACAGAGCACCTAGCCACTGAGGCAACACATTGCGTCCGATATTGATCCACGCGGAAATGCCGGTGAACAGTACTGAGCATGAAATAAAAAATTTTTCTGGTCATTTGTAGTGGTTGCAGGGCACAAGCTTTTTGCATTGTTGCGCGATTCTACAACTTTGCCGGTTTAGGCGAAGCTAATACATAGCTCTTCATAAAGACAAACTGAAAGCATGAACGAAGTGTTAAAGGAGGACTGCAATGGCAACGCTCAGACCGTCTTAAAAAACAAAAACAAAGAGGGACCTAGAGAAGATCATTATTGTTTTATAGCGGTACTAACAGGCTTGTTTTCTCGTAATTTGTTTTGACGGCTGCGTACTTGATATAACACCAACCCTTGCATTCAGTAACAAATGAATATATATTATGAGACCTCCTAAATATATATATATATATATATATATATATATATATATATATGCGGTTAGAAGGAAGCATTATTCCCCATGAATAATTCGTACTTTATTTTTCAATTTCAGTGGCGTGTGAAGTGCGCTAATATTCCGAAGATGCCGAAGATTTCCTTCACTATTGGTGGAAAGGAGTTCACCATGACTGCCGACCAGTATATCATCCAGGTGAGAGGCACATACTTTTTTTTAGAGACATGTATTGGTCTCCTGACCTGGAAGGCCACCACCGGCCACCACCGGCCACAACAGATCAATTTTCCAATGTTTATAGCTCCAAGTTTATCGGTTACTTCTAAATGTCATTTGACCCTGGGATGCAGTAAGCCATTTCCTGGAATTTCGAATTCCTGCAGTTGCTTGGATACATCCTCACGTTAAATTACGGGCACCTCAAAGTCTCAAAGCAACTCACGGGTCATGACAGACGCCGTAGTGAGGGGCTCCGGATAAATTTAGACCACCTCCGTTTCTTTAGCGTGCACCCAAGGCGCCAATACGAGAGCGTTATTGCATTCCGGACTCATTGGAATGCGGCCGCCGCCGTCGGCATTCGAACCCACGGCGTCGTACTCAGCAGGAGAATGCCTCAGCTACTAAGGCTCCGTGACTGGTGATATATCCTCTCATAAAAGGTTGTTCGAGAAAGAAAAAAATCGTAAAGTACGACACAAGCTGGATTTGTAACTGTGATAGCATCGCGAGATTATCGATTAATCCGTGGGAAGGTGCGCTTTACGGGCGGGTGTAGAGCACCGAAATACTGATGCTGATAATGATGATTTATTGGCATCCCCTTTGAAACGGGACGGTGACGAATAGTCACCTAGCCTTCTTGAGATAATCAGGTATGATATACATGCTTTTCATTCTAGAAAAGAGGCGCTGCTTGTCCTGCGCTCCTAGTGCACACTTCCATATTACGCGTTGAGTTCGATTTTCGCGCTTGGAAGGACTTAGGTTTCTAAATGTGCATAACTACGGGAACTTTTGACTACAGCGCCTTGTGGCGACATTACGTTCCGTGACTTGCGGTTCATTCTCAGTGGAACGAACACGTATTGGATGAACGTTTTGCAATGCAACAAGTAAAAAAGAATGGCCCCTGAAGTGTTTTAAGTTTCTAGTTATACAGTATATTAGATACCGCATTTGCGCTGAACATTCAAGGGCTGCTGTACCGCGGCCCAGGGCCGATTTCCGCAAATAAGAGTTTTCTTTGAACCTTTTACCATATCGGAGGTCCTGAATATAAAGAGAGTTTGCAACATTGTGTACTCAGAGAACGTTAAAAAGTTTGCTCTTTCTTTTTATGAGCACGTTGGCTTATTATAGAAAAATGGCGGCGCAGAAAGAGGCAACAAATGTAAGGTAAAGGAGGACAACGATATGACTCTTAAACCCCGCACGTAGCTATCGAGTAAAGTAATCATTACAATTAACACGAGCGCTGCTATATCATATGGAGATGCAAAGCCTAGAAACTCGAAATGACCCGCACTTTATCCATCTTTTGGATTTCAGCGTTTTAACAGGCAAATTGCTATTTTTTTCCAGCTTGAAACATCAAAGAAGGTGAAGTGCTTCAGCGGTTTTGCCGTCTCTGACACTCCTACTAAGAAATTCTGGATTCTCGGCCAAGTGTTCATTGGAAGCTTCTACAGCATCTTCGACAGAGGCAGCGACCGCCTGGGATTCGCGATCGCCGCCTAATGGGCACTCCCGACGGCCGCCAGTGGAGAAGACAAACAACTAGAAAAGCGTGCACGTATAGTCCTATTGAAGAATATATTGTAATTAAAAATACTAGAGATAGCGAACACCTTAAAACGACGCTAATGGAACAAATGGTCACAAGAATGAAAGATCTGACAAGATTTGTGCAGTAAGAAATACCATAGCTTTGCTGAAGTAAGTGAGAAGCGTGAAGCCACCGGTATACATGTGGATTCTGTCACTTCTAAAAAAAAAGTGATCTGTAACTGCACGTACCACGTGGTGATGTTGAGCGGTCCAAGTTCTACAATCTTTAATGTGCGCTGACATCATGGTTAAGAGAGTGTTTTTTTTTTCTCTTTTTTCATTTATGTTTTGACTCGTGCCGAACAATTTAGTTACTGCACCCCTCGGACCAAGCCCAATAAACGCAGCAGATAATTATTTTCGTACCTACGACTTCTCTGAGCTTTTCACAAAAAACGGGTCGTCAACATTCAGAACCCCGAGTTTTTCTTGCAAGGAAAGTGCAATCGATTTTTACCAGGTCCTGTTTTCCGAAACCATTACACTTAGAGGACACTCGGGTTTATGCGTCTTTGCACTAAACATGATTTGCAAGCGTCCTGCCTTTGCATTGCTGATTTCACGCACTAGACGACTGAAGTCTGCTTGCTTGCACAGTTTATTCGCCTCTATCTTAAGCCTTTTTAGGGATACGTCACGGCTCTGGGTAAACACAGAAGGAATAGCTGAGCGGGGCTTATTACCAAATTCAACATCCTTAAAAATACCAAAACCTCTTTCCTTATCAGCAGGAAGATCAGAGAATCGGTGCTCTTTCAAAAGTGAAATAACGCGTCTAAACCGGTACATGTGAAACTGCAGTTTTGTTAGGCGTAACTACATCGACTCCCTCAGAAATACATCTGTGCACTTCACCTTCTGGAGTACACTTTGAAACACGTCGCACAAGGCTCAGGAGTTCCGACGCACTAAAATTAGGCACGAAGGCGAAGTTCGGACCAAACCCAAGAACACTTTCAACGTATATAGTGTGGAATACGGACCTCGCTGATTGTCTTGACAACACAGGATTTTGTTAGTTCCTTCTTGGGGCCGCTGGCGCGTAGACGGGGCAGTGTTTGCTGCCGCAGGAACTCTGTGCCGTGGTCAACAATTTGACCTCCCAGGAACGTGCAGAACTGCCCTTAGCAATCATTTGACCACCCGCGCTTGCCTTTGCCACTCACTTCTCAGAATCTTTAACACTCTGATTTCATGGCCTAGTGACGGATCAATGCCGCCAAATAGTCGCAAGACTTGATTGGGTAAGTGCTTGCAGCGGATTTAGGAGGACAACGTCCGAGCTTGAGCCAGTTAATCTGGACGCACATTCTACAGTGGACAAACTTTTAAAGTTTTTACTGAAGCCCTTAATTTACTAACACTGACGGTTGAATCGGCCGCCGAGGGATCACTGCTGAATTTAGATATCCAATTTGAGTTCTCGGACCAACACATGGTTTGGATATATAAGCCTAGAGCTAATTATTCCTTGTTCCCGTACAACTTCGCCCATTCAATAATGTTTAAATCGAGTATTGCTAACCCATGTCTTGGAAATGCTTTCAAAAAGTCGTGCCATCACAGGATTTACACAAGCCTGAATCATCAATCTGTACGGTTGACTATACAGCAGGGTTTCCGAAGGCTTTGCAGGTTTCTGTATCAGAGGGTTTGGTGAAACGATGTCGTGTAGGAAATAGCACTCGGGACGCAGCAAATGAACAGACGCAAAACAAACAAAAGGTAGCGGTAGTGCCCGACCTACACAAGACGGCACACGGTCTTAAAAAATTGCTAGTCGCAGGGAAGAAGAAGAAGCCACGGAGTGCGGATGCCCGTCGGGTGGACTCCGCAGTTTTCATATGATTCTCGCTGGAAAATCACAATATCGTGGAGAATATCCATTGATAATCGAAAGAAGAAGTGCCAAGGACCCCAAGTATACCATTCTCTACCAGGTGGGCCCATTTTAGGCCGTCAATCGTTCTTTTATCTCCCGCTACGTGTGGCGGGAGAGCTAAGCCTAACGCGAACGCCTCGACGCCAGTGTCTCCACCGTGGCCGCGGCTGAGAGAGCTCGGCCTAGCGTGCCGACGGAGTTGTCCGGGGCCCCCCGTTCCCCTCCGAGAGTTTTTGGTGGTGCCGTAATGGAGCTCATGAACGTGGAAGACAAAGAAGTGCAACGGGAGGAGCTCATGAACGTGGAAGACAAAGAAATGCAACGGGAGGAGTTCATGAACGTGGAAGACAAAGAAGTGCAACGGGAGGAGCTCATGAACGTGGAAGACAAAGAAATGCAACGGGAGGAGTTTGGAAAAGAATCAGGCTGGTGTGAAGTTAGAAAACGCGCGAAGAAGCGATGCAGCAATGAGGCCGGATTGGTCGTAAAACAAGCACCACGGAAGAACGTTCGTCGAGGAAGCAGCAAGACACAAATGGAAGAACGAACGCAACGTGCGACAAATCATCAGAGCAAGTAGGATGCCTAGCCTACCGAAAGAAGATTACAGAGTGATAGTGCGTCCACGTGGCGGACTTAACCTCTCGGACTACAAGCTGGCTCGCATTTACTGCTGCCTGCGCAACGCTGCCGGGGTTGGTCGATAGACAGCGGAGGAAGACAGCATATGTATAAACAGCAAGCAAAACATAGTGGTGTTCAGCACGCCATCCGAGGACCGGGCCAGGAAATATGGAGCTATCAATAAGCTCCGTTTTGGAGAACAAGAAATTGAAGCAAGCGCTTACAGAGCTAGCTCCTGATAACACATCCAAGGGTCTCATCAGAGGAATATCCAAAGAGGAGAGTCCGGAGGACATAATGACCAGTCTGGTCACGCCGCGCAATCCTGGGGTCTTGCACGCCAAGAGAATGGGTAGCACAGACAACGTGATCGTTTTATTTGAAGGTTTTCACGTCCCAAGCTATGTGAGATATGGAGCGATGCTTATTCGATGCTCCTTGTATAAAAAGCAGATTGACATATGCTATGGATGTGGAAGAACAGGGCACAGGGCTGACGTGTGCCCCAACCCGCAAGACAAGATTTGCCGAGAGTGCGTACGCAAGAATCTACAACGCGACCACAACTACCAAGCGGAGTGCCAACTCTGCGGCAGAGACCACCTCACGGGAGACAAGAAGTGCGACGCAAGATACAAGATACCGTACCTGGTCAGGAGACGTCGCTGGGAGCGACGGAGGAGGGAAGAACAATATGCCGAAGAGGAAGACTACTATTACCACAACAACAAAGAAGCCAGAGGGAGCAACAACAACAATAAGATGATATCGAGCAAGCATCCATCAACCGACAAAGAAGAAACAAGCAGGAAAAACTACGAGCGTGACCCTGGGAGAGAACGGTCCGGTTCCTTCCCGAGACTGTCCGGGGAAGCCGGCCGTGGACGCTCCAGGTCCAGGTCCAGGACCAGATCCCGGACCAGATCAAGGTCGAGGCCGAGGTCCGGTTCGAGCACTTCTCGAGGGGGAGACGGGCGCAAAGCACAGGTGAGCTGGGCAATTAGCGTGGTCTCCGGCACTGCTACTCAATCTCCTAAAGCTAAGGGGTCCGCCCTAGAACACCAAAGAGATTAGAAAGATGTTAGAACAGATTACTCGAGAGAATGCAACGCTTAAAGAAGAGATCAAGCAGTTTAGGGCAGAAAACACGAAGCTACAGCCAAAAAAAAAAAAGAATAGCAACACACCTTCCGCCCATAGGACGCCGACGCCTAGTCGAGCTCCAACACCTGTTCCCGCACAAGCGAACGGGGAAGCACCACCACACAAAGGGCAGGCGCAAGAAACGGTTGAGGAAAAGAGCGACTTTACAATCAGCGAGGTTATGGGAACGTTTAAAGAAATGTTTGATGGGATACAGCAACAAATTACAAACATGTATGTAGATATTAAACAACGATTCGGTGGATTAGAGAATAGAGTAGCGGCACTAGAAAGCAAACCAAAGGATATTGGGCCTACAGGCGCGGGACCCGTTAAAAGCAAACCGTAAAGCAGAGCGACTGCGGTGGAAAATAGCAAGGCCACCGGGGAAGATCAGATAAATCAACATGGCGCCGCGTAAGCAATACGCGATTTGGCAATGGAACTGCCGCGGGTATCGTCGCAAGCGAGGAAACTTGCAACAGTTCATAACAAGCAAGGAGCCGCCAGATGTCATCGCCCTGCAGGAGACCGGGGGGATGGCATAATTATCGGGATATAAATCTTACAGTGCTTCCGGCGAGAAGGCAACAGTCACGACGCTGGTATACAGAAACCTCGTGGCTGTCGAGTACGATACCGGAATGCGAGGCATAGACCACGTCCTTATTGAAATAATTCCCTCCCGCAAAGAAGCGGGAACTCTATTTATTCTGAACATATACAGTCCACCCCGGCACAAGCCGAAATTTGGTCCACTCTTCCGCAAAGCGTTGAGCGTAGCCGACAAACAGGCGCTAGTCGTGGTCGGCGATTTTAACGCGCCACACGCTGCTTGGGGATACAGATCAGGGAACATTAAGGGCCGAAGCCTATGGGCAGACGCTCAGCAGGAAAGACTAACGCTCATAACTGATCCTCAAGCAACCACCAGAATAGGAAACAGTGTAAGCAACGACACGACACCAGATCTCACGTTTACAAAAACGTAGTAGATTCTCGATGGAAAAACATGCAGGAAAGCTTAGGTAGTGACCATTACATCGTCGTCACAATGGTACAAGCAGGCCCAAAGAAAAAGAGAGGTAGAGAACTGAAACTTGTAGAATGGGACTCTTTCCGCAAAATCCGAAAGGAAGATGCGGAAGAGAATATAACGGACATCGAGAAATGGGCAGAGAAACTACAACAAAGTGTTAAACGAGCTACCAAAACTGTTCCAAAAGAGGCAGGGATTCAGGAGATGGATAGCAGGTTATTGCATATGTGGGAAGCGAAAGGTAGTATGCTGAAAAGATGGAAAAAGCAAAAACATAATGGGAAATTGAGGAAGAGTGTGGCTGTATGGCTGAGTGGTTACGGCCCTCGCTTCGGGATCTTGGGAAATTGAGGAAGAGAATTGCGGAATTAGACAAGGAAATCGAAGTTTATGCGAATAGGTTAACCCAACAAAATTGGGAAGCCACGTGCAATTCGATGGATAGGCAAATGGGTATGTCCAAGACCTGGAACATTCTCCGATGCCTCTTGGATGCCGAGAGTACAAAAACTGTACAAAGACACAATGTACAGAATTAAGGTTATACACAGCTACGCAGGTACAGAAGAAGAGCTCTTTCGAGAGCTCCAAAAGATGTACGTTGGAGATGCGAATAGAGAACGACTCCCGGATTACAGCGGCAATGAGAATCCTGATCTCGATGCCCCATTACGGAGGCAGAAGTAAGATATGAACTTACCAGACTGAACCCGAAATCTGCACCAGGGCCTGATGTTATAACCAACAAAATGCTCAGAAACCTCGAGGATGAATCCATCCGAGCTCTCACAGACTACATGAAGAAGTGTTGGGAGCAAGGTGACATTCCAAGTCAATGGAAAGCAGCCCAAATCATCTTTATACCGAAGCCTGTAAAGAAACTACACCTGACAAACTTAAGGCCCATATCGCTAACATCCTGCGTCGGTAAACTCATGGAACATGTGGTTCTCAAACGCCTCACGAGATACATGGATGATGGAGGACTTTACCCACATAGCATGGTTGGATTTCGACCAAAGTTATCGACGCAGGATATTACGCTCCAACTGAAACATCACATTATAGATGCGGGCGCGAAAACTCTAGATACCAAGGCGATACTAGGGCTCGATCTAACAAAGGCCTTTGACACTGTCACGCACCAAGGCAGTACTGCAAAATTACCAAGAGCTGGATGTAGGACGTAAAACATACGCGTACATCAAAGACTTCTTGACGGATCGTACGGCAAAGATTACAATTGGGGGAACCAAATCGGAGGAGATCAAAGTAGGTAATAGGGGTACTCCGCAGGGGTCGGTCCTATCCCCCTTTCTAGTCAACGTGGCAATGATTGGTCTTCCTGCGAGACTGGAAAAAATAGAAGGACTCGGAGACAGCCTACACGCGGACGACATTACCCTCAGGGTGGCGGCTGGAAGCGATGGGCATGTGGAAGAGATCCTCCAAACAGCAGTAAACACGGTCGAAGACTACATCAGAGACAAGGTAATGCGATGTTCCTCTCAAAAATCAGAACTTCTGCTCTATAGACCCACATGCAGAGGTCGAAAAAGCATTAAGGAAAGGCCGGACGTTGTGGTCACAGTAGAAGGCACCAGGATACCGATAGTGGAGAGCCTAAGAATACTGGGACTCCACATATCCGAAAACGGTCATAATGGAGAAGCCATTAGACTACTGGATAATAGTGTTCACAAAACAATTAGACTAATAAAGTGAATATCCAACAGGAACTATGGCATGAAAGAGCACAATCTTATTCGATTAATAGAAACATTCGTAATCAGTCGTATTGTATATGTGGCCCCTTACCTTAGGCTCTACGCTGCGGAGAAAGCCAAGATAGAATGTATCCTTGTAGAATGTAGCTCAACTTGCTCGTTGCTGCTGTTGCGCTGACTCACTCCAGCGTTTTCACACCGAGTTTCCGCGGTCATCGAGTGAGATGCGTTCATGTTTGCTTGTGCGTGCGTGACAACATGCTTGTTATTTAGTTAGTGTGCCTATGTTAACAAGCTTATACGAACGATAAAACTACTATCCTTACTTTGTATAGCTGTCCACTAATTTGCTATCGCAATCGATGCTTCGCGTTTCGGGCGAAACTGTGACTTTTTGTATTCCAGATTGCTCAGCTCGCGCTATTGTCGTTCAAGCCAGGCGTGAAAATGCTATCCAGGTATTTGGGGTTTTATGCAGGGCATCATAAAATGGCTATAGTAGAGCTATCTGCCATAGTAGAAGCGACTAATTTGATTACCCGAAGGGGTGTGTCTTAAACCGGGTACTCTGTTCAGACTCGAATTCTGGGCTAAAGATGAAAAACCACAGCATGTGCGCAGTGGAGCGTCTCGTGTACACTATGTTGAAACCCGGCTTCTTGGCTTTTGCGTGACACGGATGCCATGACATAGTGGGCCCATAAACACGGCTACTTGGGTATCACTCGTCTTTTCAGCCATGACATAAGAGGCATTTTGAATTTGACATCATTACCTGATGCCGCGAAACGATAGATTCATTGTGCAGTACGTGGACCATCAATTAATTTCTGCTAACTTACTAAGAGACGTGGAAGTTTTCTTCCATCGACTAGGTGTTGCCGTCACGTAGCTGGAGACCTTCCATAAAATTTGGCTCGCCCTATCGTCATTACGCGCTTGTGGTTGACTAGATGAGAGCATCTTGCATGTAATGTTAACTTGCTCGCTTTTTGCCTAGCATAGGCGAGAACTGTGCGTCAAGCTTAGAGCTCCGGAGAATCGCGTTCGTTATTTAGGAACTCTTCTTGGACCGTATATAGAGCCATCCCAAGATATTGAAATGAGGGCCGTATGTGCTGTGCAGATTTTCTTTCTCGTTAGATCCAATCTAGGTGCAAAGTACTGGCAGCGTGCATGCGTTTGAACTTAGTTAACTGTTTCTACTTTTACGTTTCTAACTTGCCATATATAATACAATAGCAATTATGTGGACACTCCAGGCGTATTTCAGCTGTTGCCGTCGGCATGGGCGTCACCGTGAGAAGCTGGTTATTTATCAAGACTAATTATGTAATTAGGCGGAATGCAAAACATAATCCGAATATCTCAATGCGACGGCAAACATTACCTTTGGTCTGACTAGCTACGTGGCATTTGCATATTTTTAAATATTGGTGCATGATAGCATGATAGTTGCGACACCTTGTATATATTGCGAGACGGCTGTTCAACCTCGACGGTAGATTATGCAGGCCGCGCGCTGAAGAGAATGACGCTGACCATGATATATATATTGTGGGAAAACCCCTCGGTCCCGCGGTCCATGGCCACAGCTCCAGTCTCGGCCGGCCGGCTTCCGGGTTTTCACATAGGTGGGACGAAATTGAAAATACATAAAATAAAAAAAAAATGTCGCGGCTTCATCCGAAAGGCGAAGCATCATTTGCGATAGCAAATTAGTAGAGAGCTATACGGAGTAAGGATAGTAGTTTTATCAGCTGTATAAACTTGGACATATAGCAGCACCAGCAACGCGCAGAACTGTTGTCAACGCCGTCGGCGTTTTGCCCGCGTTCGCACCGAACGCGCGCGGCGTTGGTGACTGTTGCCGGTGCCTCTGGCGGCGGATCGGAGGTTTTCGACGATATCAGAACGGGACACTCATCGAGCAGCGTCGGAAGGCTTTAGCACCTTCTCGCCTCGCAACATTTTTATATAAAAAACACCATCCAAGCACTCCGTACAGATGGTTAACCAGCGAAGCTGAAACGTGCGGCCCCGGTGTTTAGCAGTGGGTTAATCCCGACGCTGTATTGAAGCGTTTCTCAATTATTGGTTACATGTTTGTGCTTCTAGTGGAACGCAAACGCCAATGGCGGGCGGATGCTGCTAACCACGACGCCGAGCTAACTCGAGATATCGAACGCATGCGACAACGGCGAGCCGAGGAGGAGGCGTTGCGGGCAGAGAAGCGTCAACGTGGCAATGGCGCGAGCGCGAACGCGTTCGCCGGGGCCAACGCCCACTTTTGGCGGGAGTTTCTCGAGTGGCACTTTGACTTTGGCTGCGACGAAACGTCCACGTTGAAATCGCGAAGTGGAACGCAAGCGCCAATGGCGGGCGGACGCTGCTAACCACGACGCCGAGCTAACTCGAGATATCGAACGTATGCGACAACGGCGAGCTGAGGAGCCGGCGTTGCGGGAAGAGCAGGTACGATGCAGAGAACGATGTCACTAACGGCTCTGCCAATGGCGCGCGCGCGTGGGTGTGACGTAGAGAACGACGTAACTGATGGCGCAGCCAATGGAGACGTTTAGAGAAACATGGGACGAACGGTTTTTCGTTTCGCCTAGCCATATACAGCTTTCGCTGTAATACGCATTTGGTGCCGCAACTAAACATCGCCTCCCCTCCCTCCCTCCCGTCCCCCCATGGCCTTTCGCGCGACGGACGACGTCGCGTTTGCTCTCCGCCGTGCGTTCGCTTCCCTTGAAAGCGCGCGTCCCGCGCGCGCTTTCACTCTCAGAAATAGCATACGACGCGCAGGACGATTTGATCGCTGTTGGACTTCATACAGAACCTCACGGTGACGGTGACGATGACGACGACGGCAAAAATTCGTTTGGAGTGTCCATATAATTGCTATCGCAATAAAATAAAGGCAGGTAGATGTCGATGGTTCTACTTATGGTTGATGATGGATATGACATCAGAGCACAGGTTTAGTACAGTAAAGAGCTAATTAAGTGTCAGGAATAATTAGAAACAATTAAGGAAAATCTACATGCCGCAAACCAAAGCACACAATCGTACACTTTAGATACCCACTGCATCCGTGCAGGTTCCCATGAAATTCGAAGAACAAAAGTGACGTCATCAGTGACGTCACACTTAAACCAGGGGTACCCGCTCATTACTAATTAAAATAAAAACAAGCTAATTAGAGCTACATACCACCTGACACAGAGTGAACGCCTGCCTAACACAGCGGGGGGGGGGGGGGGGGGGGCGACGTCACTGCCTCCTCTCTCGTTCCTCCTCTTTCGACGCGCACCTGCTCCGTCGCTCGTTCGCGCGCGCCAGCTGGGGGCCGTCCTCTAGCGGGCTACCCGTCGCGCCCTCCTTCGCTTCCTCGCCCCCTCCTCTGTGCGTGGCGGTTTCCCGGTTTCCCGCCAGTTCCGTTCGCTCACTCCTCCGAGTTCGGTTTCGCGCCCTACACCAGGGTACACCAACGCCGAGGCGCGAGTGCCACTATAAGACACCTAACTCAAGGATTAGGGTGGTTTCTCATTTTTATTTATTTATTTATTTATTATCATACAAAAAATTAAAATATGGGGCTTTACGTGCCAAACCACGATCTGATTATGAAGCACGCCGTAGTGGGGGACTCTGGAAATTTGGAGCACCTGGGGTTCTTTAACGTGCACCGAAATCTAAGTACACGGGTGTTTTCGCATTTCGCCCCCATCGAAATGCGGCCGCCATACAAGGCATTGTAATGCCTTGCAGCAAAGATGTATTATCGCTTGTAATTTGTTTACTCTTGTGGACTGTCACGTACGAAACGTACAGCTTCGACCATTCATGCGCTATCCTTGCAGTGCGTCATTTATTGTGTTTATATAGTGCGCATATATTCAAGTGGACGCCGATTCATTTATTCTTGACACGTTGGCGATAGAGTTGCCGTGCGTTTCCGTGTCAGTTGGGGTAGATCATGTGTGTAGATAGCTTGCGCGAAACTTCCTATGACTGGAAGCGGCGCTACTCCTTTTGTCATAGTTTACCGAGCGGTACTCACTCTTGCCGACGTTCCTGGGCAGAAGCCTTTTCTTTAACGGTTAGTGATACAACGTTGGCGGATAAGCAAATTTCTGTATCCTCGAGGAAAGCGGTACATCTCGAAGTGCCGGTGACACGTACTGACAGTGCAGCAGCGGTCCGCGAACTTGGCCACACAGATTCATTCCATTCCTTAATATGCCAATCACAATTGTTGCAGCCAACTACTGCATACGTCTTTAATCCACATGATTCAATTCAGCGTGATTGGAGTAGTGCGTGAGCGAAAACTCAGTTGCATTTCCGACAGCGGATCGCACAGAAGCAAGGAAGAAGCGGCAATCATAGAATAAATTTAATTAAGGGCGGTAATGGTTTCGTATTCGTGCGCTGTCGCTGAGGCGACGTGTGGCGCACCGCCGAAAGCGCCATCTCGTCTCTCCGGAACAAACTGCTCCGCGAAAAGGGTCCATAAGGACTGGAATAAGATAAACAGGCAGGTACATCAAAAAGAACAGATACATTTGAGTGATTTCAAAAGGTGATCAGTTGCTGCGGTATTGAATGGTGATGGATAGGCTACGGTGGCGATGGAAGAAGGAAGATGGTTCCAGTCAGCACATGTTCTTGGCATAAAAGAATGCCGGAACTTGTCAGTGCAACAACGCGCAACAACTTCCTAACTTCTGTGATCGATACGGATGACACAGACACTGGCTGCGAAATCAGTTGCTGATTTATTGAACGGTGATGGAACGCTTATTGGAATCAACAAAGGCATGAGATGTTGCGCTGAGTTTGAAGGCTATGAAGGTAAAGTTACGATTTCATGCGCGAGACACTGGTGGTATACGTGAATAGTTAGACATAATAAAACGGACTGATCGATTCTGAGGTGATTCCAGAGATTCAATAAGAGCGCGGTGAGCGGGGTCCCAAACTGAATTCGCGTTTTCGAGCTTTGGATGAAGGAATGTTTGATCAAGTAAAAAAAGCCGCAGTTTCGATCGTCCGAAAGGCGGAGCATCGATTGCGATAGGAAATTAGTAGACAGCTACAGAAAGTAAGAATAGCAGTTTTATTGGCCGTATAAACTTGTAAACATCCCCTTATTAACTAAATTAACAAGCATGGTGTCACGCGCTCACCATCAAACATGAACATATCTCTCTCGATGACCGCGGCAACTCGCTGTCAAAACGCTGGAGTGAGGAAGCGCGTTGCCAGCAAGCGAGCGAATTGACCATCGCGCTGCCTCTCGCTTCCACGCGAACAAAGCGGCGAAAACGCAGCTCACGCGAAGCTAGCAGTTGGAGCACTCTGTTTCCATCGCCGATCGCTCTCAAGATGGTGCCCGCGTGGCCGCGCCATACGTTGCAGCCGCCGGTGTAGAACGCCCCCCTCCCCTTCCCTCCTTCCCCTTTCCCCGGTGCCTTGCGCGCAACGGAAGACGGCGCGCTTCTTCCCTGCCTTCCACGCTTGCGCGCCAGATTAAGCCGCCATCGTCGGCTCGCCTTCGCACGCTTTCACTCGCACATACAGCATACGACGACGATGTTATCGTCCTCAGACTTTATACGGAACATCACGGCGATGGTATAAATGCGCCTGGAGTATCCATGCAATTGCTATCGCAATAATTGTCGGCGCTGTGGAGCTTGGAAAGCCGAAAATGCGGTTGGCGTTACTTATGATGTCAATGTGAGTGTGTCATGACAGGTCATCAAATATGTAAACACCGATATATTTGTATGCAGCTAATGCCATCGTCAATGATGTCTGTCAGCGGAAAAACCACGTAATCAACGGGAAATGAAGGTGCGGTGAAAGTTTGGAGACAAATTTATGTATACCCATAAAAAAGTACAATTGCAGTAGGAGAGACATTAGGCTGCGATTTTCCGTTATATATTGATACAAAGCAAAAATACGTCTATAGTACTCTATATACTTTAGAATGCTTGTTTTCAGACTTACGAGTAGCGTTAGTGCTCATGCCACGCGGCAACCTTGAGTGGTGCAAGGTGTACAATCTTTACTGTGTGCTCACATCACCGCCCATCACGATCCGTGTGTAAGTACTAGATCAACTATATAAGGTAGCCCTTCGGTTCACGTTCCCCCCCCCTCCCCTATTCGGTGAATACGGGCAAACAAACCCCTAAACGTGGCCATCCATGCTAACATCGCACCATCCAAGGGATGCAGTGCGCAGCTGCAACATGTTGCACTAACAATGTTTTTTCACAAATAGCATATCCCTTGCTGAGGGGCCAATCATGTGGCTGGGCCCATACTTCATGTTAAGAAAGAAATGGAACTACCACAGGCACCGTGGCCTCTTTAAATTGAATTTTGCTTTCCGGAATAATAATGACTTCTAAAACAGGGCTGTGCAAGAAATATTACAGCTTATCCACTTACTGCATAAGCCACAGATGTTCAATGCACCATAAGTCAAGGAAGGGACGCCAACCACGGCTGCACTACGATGGTGCTGCACTTAAACGTGGTGCTGTTATATTTTCCTTAACTGTACCTTCCTGATTAAGAGTTACAACTTCAGAATCTGCTCGAAGTGCAGCGGCATTTGCACCAACATGAGTTCCAGGAAGAATTTCTTCGTCTTCACTGCCTTCCTAACCCTGGGCTCCTTACTCAGGGCATTCGAAGTAATTAACAGCCGCAGAAAGCTTCTTAGATACGAGCCATCACAGCATCGTCGGCTGGATGAGGGTAATAGTGAAATGGTGGTGATTCGGCCCATGTCGCAGCAAAGGTCTTCTCTATACAACTGGTGGCCAAAGCACTCCAGGCTTTCGAGGACTCTCTGCAGTAGCTCCATTCACCGCTGGCACTATAAACTCGTCTCGTCGGCTCGGTGGTCTTCAGTAGGCGCCTCCGCCGATGCATCCACATCCTCGCTGATCTACTAGCCCGAGGTGGTGGGCGATAGCGTCCTCCTCCACATTTAACTGCCACGAAGCTGAATAGCGTGAGCGCCGGCATATGCCTCCAGATGGTGAGCACAACGGCGGCACTTCGCTCAAACACCACCACAGTGTCTTCTTATGTACCCCACTCTGCTACATCGAAACTGTAAGGGAGGCCTGCCAGGAATTAGAATTACGCACTGGCATCCGGAAATCGCTGGCAAATCGAAGGACGGGAGCTTGTGGCTTCCTTATTTGAGTGTCAAAACCACATTGCGGTTCGTGATCTGCCAACTTTCTGTGCCTTTACAACGCCACATTCCTCTGGTAACGGAGTGCTCCATGCCATACGACTCTATAGTGTTTCAACAATACGCTTCTGCTCCCAGATGAGGAACCTAGAAAAGTTTCATTTTAATGTGAAGCAGCATCCTTTGTCTCACTCTTCCTCTTTATGATTGCCTGTCGGCCTATATCTCACTTGGTTTTGAGCCCGCGCCCGCCTCTCGATCTCGAAGGTCTAGGGTAGTTCAAACGCATGTTCACACAAGTTGCAGTGCCACGCCACAAGTTCGCACAGCATGTCCGTGGAGCGTAATCCATTCCCCTCGTAGTATCACTCTTAGCACGGTAACGTTTACTAAAGGGGTATATTCTCACAAATTTGTGCACCTATAAAGAAAAGTTACATAGTGACCTTTATTTAAGTAACCTTTAATAAAGGGCATAATCTTACAAATTTGTAACCTATAAGTTGGAAACAAAATTGTAACCTTTACTTAAGTAACGTTTAATAAAGGGGCATATTCTCACAATTTTGTGCACCTATAAAATAAAGGACCACGTGTACCTATACTAAAGGTTACTGTATAGTAACCTTTAGTATAGGTACAGGTAGCCTATATGTATGTAACCTTTCGTGTAGACATACAGTCTTGCAAGGCTTCACACGTGCGTCCTTCTGCGCATGTCCATGAATTTAGGACATTGATTCTTCGGCCAACCACCAAACTTCACCGCAATACACTAGCGTAACTCACTGAACAGAACTTATAAAAATTCTACTTCAAATGACCGGCCGAATTTCTACAACTTTCGGTTACCAACGTCAGCAGGATACTCGCTTCTCAAAATATAGGCATTTAAGGCACTTCGTCATAACTTCTCTGCTGCGTTATATTAGCGCTTTGGTCAAGGTTAGAGCACTGCTATAACTCAGCAGAGAAATTATGACTGAAGTGTCATAAAAGCTTATGGTATCAGAAAAAGGTATCCTTTCGACGTAGCTAACGGAAAGTTGTTGAACTTCGGCTGATCTTCCGAAATACAATTTTCCTGAAAACGCTGCACAGTGAGTTACGCTAGTGCCCTGCAGTGAAGTTGAATGGGTGGCCGAAAGAGCAATGTGCAAAATTCATGTGCATGCGCAGAAGGACGCGCGGGTGACAACGTGCAAGACTGGATGCCTATACGAAAGATTACAAAATAAAGGTTCCTAAAAATGGCCGCAGGGGTTATGCCCTAATTTCTTGGACATGACTCATTGCCGAAAACTAAAAAACATTCAGGTATTAAGACAAAATGACATTTTATTGCTGTGAAAACTTCATAGCGGTGACAGACAGCATTTTCACGATAGTCAATACATTTGGGGACAAAATATTACGAATTAGCTTTTTTGATTTCGTTCCGGACATGTAATTGCATATTGAAGGCAGCCAGTATGGAAAGCATACCGATTTGCCATAATTGTGCCTGGCACCAATTTAGAGAAATTGAATCTGCAATGAAGTGCGTTGCTGTGTCAGTTATTCTTTCTGCACAACCTGCAGCAAAATTCTGTAAATATCTCAGCTAGAACAGCAATGCATTTTATGGCATGTTTGCTGCAAAATTCTGTAAATATCTCTACTGGAGCAGCAATGCATTTTATGGCATGTTCGCAATATGTGTTTTTGAGTATATTCTGTGGCAGAATGCTTCCAGCAACCGGATATGAAGTGCTGATTGACCAGCTCTGCCGTTAACCACGATTGTTTATTTACATGCTAATCAGTCGAACCTTGGTAATATTCGTACTAATGATGATTATTGGAGTTTATTGGCGCAATTCGTACTAATGATTATTGCTGACATTTTGTTGCGATGACTATAAAACTTGTTCAGCAGAAATCAACATTTCGTCTCAAATGCTCTTTTTTAATATTCAAGGACAGTCTGGTTAACAACGTATAAACCTTTGCCGCATTGATATTTTATAGCGCAGGTCATTTACACAAGGCAGCTTCCAGGAATTAGTATAGAATGCACGATGCATCAAGATAGTTCTACTGTTTGAACAAAGCTGGCACATACTTGGTAATTTTGGATTAAATGTGCCAAACACAAAATAATTGATGAAATACACAGTATGTTGCTTTTGTATAGGTGAATGCATCGTATACAGGTTCGTCCCACAACATATTTCTTTGCTGCGGGCCATGTTGAAAGTTTTTTGCAAAAAGTATCATGTCATCCCATGATAGTGAGATTTCTAATAATTATATTTTGCACAAGTGGAAAACACATCTGAAAAGGCGGCACATTTCAGAATGAATACGCAGTTCTGCATGCAACATCTCTTGTATCGAAAAAAAATTATAGAGGTATGAGACGGCAGCACCCACATTCTGGAAATGATGTGAGTAGCAGCTGTGAGAAGAAAAGCTGACACAAAACATTTAGTGAAAATGTCATGATTACTTTATTTACATATACAAAACAATGTAACTCAAAGCTTTCCCTTCACAAGCAAAATTACATTTTGCCTTGGTCTGTTTTCTTCTTCACGGCCATGAAGTAATAATGAAAAAACCTCTGCGTACAGTGCTGCCTGGCAGCACAAATTTCTACAGCATCACGAGGAATGGGGCAAAAAAAGAGAAATGTTGAAGGTTCGTGTACAATATGTTCATATACAAATACGTATAAGGTTTAGACTTCCACGAGGAGGACGATCTCATCCCTGTTACGAGCACAATCATGTCTCTTTGGTGCTAGTATGTCAGTTGCTATTCTCCGATCTCCTTGATGTGTAGTGGAGCCTACAACGACAGAAAAGTAATCCTACAATCTCATTATACAATCTCAACATTAGCGTCGCCCTGCAAACAATAGCTATTAACATTTAATGAAAGAGACATAAATAAACCACAAACAGATGAAAAACTACCACAGAACAAATAATTAAACACGCCTAAGGTGAATATACTCATCTGTCTAGGAAATGTCGGTAACAATAAAAATTAAAGATAAAAAACTGAACGAAAATGAATTCTCAAGTCAGTTCGCACTCCCCTCCAGTACAAGTACAAATGACAACACCGCAATAATGTGATAGTTTAACAGTCAAAACGCAATATCAAGTGATTACAAACTGAATATCAGCACAAAACACCAGTTCCGTGCATGAGGTCAATGTTGTGCGTCCGCACAAAAGTGCAACATAACCAACACGGTGACTGATAGCGATAAAAAACTATTAAAACAACAGTGTTTATGAAGCGAGCAAGTAGTTCACTTAAATAAAACTCAACAGTGCGAGCATGAGCATGAATTGACGGGTGAAATTTACGACAGACACACACCAGCAAATAAATAGTTGAACAGGAAACATTGCTTACCTAGGTCACATTTATTGCTGTCTTCGGCATTCATTACAACAGTCACAACAAAAAATGTCACAGTTTCGCCCTAAGGGTGAAGCAATGAATGCGATAGCAACAAAGCAATGTCATACGAAGTAAGGTGAGCGGCTTTGGTAGAAATATGAATTGTAGTAAACATGAGCTGATTAAGTAAGCAGGTGTGCTGCGGCGTAAGTAGACCGACATGAAGAGAGACTCGATGACCACCAGAAGGCGCGTGTGAAACGGTGGTGTTGATGAGAAGCGCTTCCCGTGGGCAGCGCGT